>NC_040013.1:28435098-28684565 GCF_000972845.2 Larimichthys crocea
ACAGGGAGAAGCTGGAAAAGGAAACTCGGGCGATGGCTTCCTCTCGACGTCAGTGCGTCACCCGCAGAGACACGCCTCTCACGTCGATGTCAACAAAGCTTCATTATTATAATATCTTATTTGCTAGGATTGTCAGATACTGTATGACTGGAAGATTTTTTTTTTTTTTTTTTTTGGTGACATAATGAAGCATTTGAACCTTTAAGGACATAACTGCTGGTGTTATGTCTGCGATGTGACATAAAATAAACTTTCTGAATATTTTTTGTTAAAGGACAAAGAGCAAGAGTGACACGTTTTAAACTTAAATGTTAACAGACTTTGCGTTTCTCATAATAAATCATGTTTAAAATGAACACGAGGTTAATATTTGTATTTGTTAACATGTTCCATATGATTCTGTGTTATCTGACTTCAGATGTGAAAGAAAGGAAGAACTGGTTTTAAGATTTGTTCACGTCTGATTGGTTTAGATTTGGCCATATTGTCATTTAAAAAAAGATAATTGTGACAATGAAAGCAAAATTGATACATTACATTTGTATGTAACTTTTATTGGTATTTTTTTTGTTTTTAAAATGTTAGTTTGGACCCCCGAGCATCTTCACACTGTCAAATCTGGCCCTCTTTATATAAAAAAAAGTTAGGACACTCCTGTTTTAATGTTTTTAAATTGTTTACATGTCAAACTATTAATATAACTACTATATCTTATAAAATAACAAAAATCTTTTTGGAGTTCAAATTGTACAAGAGGTTAAGCCGGATTTTGTATCGTGGCAATTTTGGCTGATTCTTTAAGCAGGCATGGTTGCTGCTAAAAAAAAAATATTACTAAATTGGAAGTCTCCATTGTTTCTTATGTTTCAAGAGACAGATTCACAAAACTACTTTCAGAAAATGTGGAAACTATGTGTGTATTGTTCTTTACTGCATTTTGCACGTTTACTGTTTGAAATTAAAGTGTTCAAAAAGAAAAAGGGGGTGTCTTTTTTCTCAAGCAGTTCTACTTCCACAGCACATTTCCTGCTGCTCTATGGGTGTCTGATGTACTGAGACAATCATATACAACATCAACGTTCTAGAAACACTTTAATAAAACCCAACATTTCAGTACAAAAAAGGTAGAAAAACATATTTACAACATGACAACTTGAAACCTCGGAGTACAGCACAAAACGTTAACTCTTTTATAAAGAAATCTCTGCACATACTACAGCTGAAACAGGAAACTTAGAAAGCTTATGGGTGAGTTTTGGTCTATAGTTGACAAGCACACGTTAGAAACACTGAACTTAAAGTTCCTTCCAGTTTATGGGAGACTTTCCAGATTTCTTGAGCAGCTCGTTGGCCTTTGAGAAATGTTTGCACCCAAAGAATCCTCGATGAGCAGACAGAGGAGAAGGATGCACTGCCTGCAGGACGTGGTGGCGTTTCTACAAACCGAGAGAACATAAGTTTAGATACGTGGATGTGATAAAAAGCTTTGTTTTAAGACAACAGTGTGCACCCACCCTGTTAATAGTGGCTCCTTTCTTCTGTGCATATGATCCCCACAGCATGAAGACCAGTCCTTCCAGGTTGTTGCTGAGCCACTGCACCACAGCGTCAGTGAACGCCTCCCATCCTTTGTCTTTGTGGGAGTTGGCTTGATGCGCTCGGACGGTCAACACGGCATTGAGCAACAACACACCTGATAAGTGAAGCTCTGTTAATGACCAACAGCTCTCAGGATGTGTAAACATTCAACTGATAGCTTGTTAAAAATATACCTTGCTTGGCCCATCCAGTCAGATCTCCGTGTCTGGGATGCTTGAAGCCTTCGATGTCCGAGACCAGTTCCTTGTACATGTTCTCCAAACTGGAAATGAAAAGTAGAAGTTAAAGAACTGACTGGTTCACATGCAAAAATTAGTTACTAGAAAAGGTTTGCACCTGGGTGGAGGAGGCACTGGTCTTTTGACACTAAAGCACAATCCATGGGCTTGGTTAGGACCGTGATATGGATCCTGGCCGAGAATCACCACTTTGACCTGCAATCAGAGAGAGAATGAAAAATATACTCAATGACTTCGAAGCTTCCCACAGTGTTGTCTTCGGAAACTTTAGATTTCTATGTGGAAAAGTCACCACGACCTGGGCCAGACTCTATGGTGCAGCCTCGGCCTCCAGCGGTAACATGAAGCTTTTTAAGTCAGTCACTCTGTTGATCCACTTCGCTTGCATGCTTTTGTTTCCATTGCTTCAAATTTGTTTCCTATCTGGCAACCCGGAGCATCAAAACCATCAGAGACAAACCTCTTCGTGTCTCTATTGACTCAGATTTAGAAGCCGGGTACATTAAATAAACACAATGTGGAGGGTTTACCCGATGTGAGCGCCTGATTGGCGGCGTGACATCAGGTTCAACTTCACCACTGCAGGTCTACTGCTAGAGGTCTTCACAGATCTACGACCACCTGCCTCACATTTAATCCTTCTTGAAGAAAGATGACCGAGGACCTTCAGACTTTTGTCTTATTTGGGTTAAACGCCCTAAAATCCTGGGTGTTATGTTTGTTATAAACGTGCTGATCAGAAAATGTAAAACTTACATCTCGGATGTTGCACATCTGTGTCCAGGTGAAGACCTGTTCAGCAGGTGGGTACACAGTGTGGCGTTTCCTCTCTTCAGAGACAAAGTCCATCAACTGTGGCAAAGAGGTGAGGTTATTTAAAGTGTTCATAACAGAGTGTATGTATATATATTTGTGTGTGTGTGAGCTCACTTGTTTGAAATAGGGCTTTCCAAACTCAGCAGACAGCCCGTGTCTCCAACTTTCCCCAAACCCTGGAGGTGTTTGTGCGGAAGCCAGTTTCTCCAGCGCTGCCTTCTTGTTGCGGGCGATCCTGTCGAGTTGCTCCGGGGACAGAGGCGCAGGAGACGGGCTGGACGGCTCCGCCACCGCCGCTGCTGCTGCGGACCTCTTCTTCTTCTGCAGGATTTTGGTGTATTGAGCAAAACACAGAGCTGGTAAGAGGCGTGCAGTTGGACATGAAGGCGGCTGCAGAAACCGTGGACAGTGCAGTGCAAACATTGTCGTAGCTGCTTCAACAACAATCACAAACACAGTGGTGATTGTGAACGCAGCTTGGTTTAGTCTGAACGTGGCGCGGGAAACTACAAACGCTCCACGGTTTGAAATACTGCTGCAAATGCACTGTAAGTGGTGTTTAAATGTTAGTTTTTAACATTAGAAACTAAACATTTATCTGATATTAGATGTTAAAGTGACTCACCGGGTCTTTTGCATCCTCCTCGGCTTCATTTAAATCCGTACAAACTCTCTTTTTCGACACAGGCGAGAAAAACGAGTGAATAGTTTTCTGTCCAATCATTTTGTTGAGCTGCAAACTGCCGCAAGCTGCTGCAAACTTAATTAACTAACACCTATTAGTTAGAAACAAGCTGGGAGCTCCTCCGACAGTCCAAAGTCTCACACCGGGATCAAAGTATTGGCGCCAAATCAGTGACGAAAGCAAAATTATGTTAATGAGCCGAGAGGCTGTTCAAGACAAACTGCTGCTGGGTGTTCACTACAGTTTGTGGTAGGTAGGTATTCATCTGAAAGAGTCAACACGTTTGTTTTGGTGTTTACATGATGTTTTACTGATTTAAAGACATATTGTGGGAATCTTTACAATGTTGTGTAGTGCTAAAACTAATAATCTAGTCTATTTAAAGGTCCTGTGTGTAGGATTTAGAATCAGAGTCAGGTTTATAGATAGATAGATAGATAGATAGATAGATAGATAGATAGATAGATAGATAGATAGATAGATAGATGTACTTTATTTATCCCAAGCTGTGCAGGTTTAAAATACAAGGAATATGTCTTGGTGTTTTGGTGCATAACAATACGGTGAAGTTGCAGGTCGCAACCAAATGAATACTTGCAACCCACGCCTCACCTTCTCCTTGTAAGCATATAGAAAAATCTCAAGCAAAAGGTCAGGTCTAGAGCCAGACCAACAACAAACATGCACACCAGCACATTGTATGTCAAAGCAACCAGCAACAGCACTGAACTTATGCATGAAAACTACCTCCAAAAAATCAGAGCGAGCTAGTTAGAGCTCAAGTTTTCTTTGTCTTATGTTTGATAGTTAATTTGTAATAGTTACCAGATTCTTTGATAATGAAAAATAGTTGCAGCCTTTTATTAAAATGTCTTTTATTTTAACTCAGAAGATTGAATATTCCTCTCGTTCCTCGTTCCCCTTTGCATCATCCAGGTCTGAAAAAAATCAAGACAACAGGTGACTGCGATGGAAAAGTTTGTGACTCTGGGACAGAACAAACGCTCCTGTGCCAATGATGCAAGAAGTCCACAGAAGAGGATGAAACTGGAGAGTGATGAGAAGATAAAGGAGGAGGAAGAGGAGGAGGAGGAAGATGCCATCTTAGCTGAGTTCTCACATCCTGTTCCTTGGCAAAAAATAGAGGCAGAGGGCCTCGACTGTGATTACGCTCTTCTGTTCTCCAAAGAGGAAGCAGACCACCTTTTCAAACAGCTGGAGGAGGAAGTGGTGTACTCAACAGGTACAACATCAAACATTTTTTTCTCTGAAGTTTTGACCTGAAGTTTCTGTTTTAGCTGAACAATTGTGGCTGTTTTTTTTTTTTGTTGTTCCAGGAGAGGAAGCAAAGGTGCAGGTGTTTGGAAAGGTTTATAATATACCGAGAAAGCAGGCCACATACGGAGATGCAGATCTAACCTACACTTACTCTGGGGTGACACGTTTGGCCTCCCCGTGGACTCCAACTTTGGAATATATTCGGGATGCCGTCACAAAGACAACCGGACACACATTTAACTTTGTTCTGGTCAACAGGTGAGAGATCAGTTATAAAAGTCACAGTCTGATATTTGTCCTCCCTGCTGAGAGTCTTCTTCTCTCCACCAGGTACAAAGATGGGCAGGATCACATCGGTGAGCATCGTGATGATGAGAGGGAGCTGGACCCCCTTTGTCCCATCGCTTCTGTCTCTTTTGGAGCGGCACGTGACTTTATCTTCCGGCACAGAGATGCTCGAGGCAAACAGACTCGGCGACAGATTGAACCCGTGAAGCTGGAGCTCGCTCATGGGAGCATGCTCCTCATGAACTCACCGACCAATACCTTCTGGTACCACAGCCTCCCTGTTCGCAAGAAGATTACCCTGCCCCGTATAAACCTCACCTTTAGACGCATTCTAGTGGACAGAAAGAAATGATGGATTATCAGTGGGCCCGGAAACATCTGACTAAGAGGCTGAATGGAGGACAAACCCCTTACTGTACATGGTCACATGGACAAATATAACAAATCTAAAATGGCAAAGTTCCTGTAGAAAGGAGCAATAAAATCATCATCAAACAATTCAATGAAAGAAATTACAGGTTCTCATTGTATTGTACATCTAGCTTCTTGAGTTGCAATGTTCAGGTCCTTTACGGAGCATTGTGTGCTGATTTTAAGGCCTTTAACAAATATTATATTGAAAGAAGAGTTGCGTGATGTTCCAAGAATTTACAAACATATATAAAACAATCAATATACTGTGTTTGGTCAGGCTGGGTTTAAAATATATCTGAGGGCGTCTGCTTATTTATTAATCTGTCCTCGGCTGTTGTTATCTGTAAAGTTCTTGCAAACTTCATCTAATTAAAAATTATTTTGTCTGTCTTTGGATTTAAGGTAGAGGATTGTTTACCCCTTAAATTATGTATTTTATTTGTTTCTGAAACATGAAACATGCTTCTGTCTTTAGAAAACATTTTGTTGAGATTCAGTGTTTTGGACGTTAAGTGGATGCTCTTCTACTCGTACAGAATCTCAAATATCAAATACTTATCTTGCTCTAAATAAATAAATAAAACTCTAAAATGCACGTTTTTGTTTGTTTTGTTATTTTTAATACCTGAAAACAATCACCTTTACAGATTGCACACAAATACACACAGTCTCACATGAATATACATTAGTGCAAATCGCAAAAAACATTAACAAGTTTTGCACCAGAACAAATCTCTCAAGGTGACTTAGTCAGACTTTAGTTGGACCAAATTGGCAGTTTTTTTCAGTAATGCAGAATAAAAAATATTCAGGATAACTGCTGTCATATTGTGGTTTATTAACCGAGAGCAGATCATCTTTAATCTCTTGAACTGTTACACATCAGCAGCATGCCGAATGGCTCCGATGCATCAAACTGTACGTTCACAATAGTCGATGTATTAAAAGACAACATGGCACTTAAGTTTTAATTGTGCAGTTCTTGCAAATCATGTAAGGGTTACTGGAAACATAGAAAAATATCAAACTCGACTGCTTATTTCAATTCAAACACAGTCCACGTGCACTGCTGGGAATGATTAGGCAAATTAGACGATAAGAACCAGAGTTAAGGAAAATTCGACCTATTTGACAACCTCTAAGTAAGAGCTCCATGAATTACTAATCAGCTACTTCTGTCTGTGTCTGTAACGTACAGGCAGAGGACAAAATAACAGGAACAGCTTCGAGTATACTGCATTCAAATTGAACACTACAGGGTTGTTAAAAATGCCAGACTTCAGTAAAACTGCTTCACATATAAACGTTTTGTCTTTCATCTTGAGTGCACTATGTCGTCAGGTGTTCCTGTTTTGCCGGAAGTCCAAAAGAAGCCAAAATGTTACATGACAGAAATTGTTACACGTGTCAAAGAAAAGTAAGATGTTTGACTAAAAATCCTGCAGGTCCTTAATCTTTGGATTGAGAGCCTCCTACACGACGACCTTCAACATGATCCAGGATGCCATGTTTTCTCTACAATATCTCTCTGGTCTCATTGTCACAAAGTCATTAATCCACCTGTTGGTAACCACGTTGTAACTGGCACATACAGCTGCCTGACAGGAAAAAGGCAGAAGTCAATCAGGCTTGTGAGGCTGTAAGCTCCTGGTTACTCCTCTGACGAGCGTAGACTGAAGTTCGGTCTTCTGACTCTCTCGTAGAAAAGCATGTAAGCGTTGGAAGACAGCACCTCGTGCAGGCTGGCTTTTCGTACCGAGTCGTCTGACACCCAAAGCCACTGAGAGCTGAAGAGTGAAGCGCTGCGGGTTGAGGAAGGGCTGCGGCGGTACGTGACGAAATGTCCTGAGTGCATGTCACCGTGATGAACCAGCACAGCCGTGAGTTGGAAAAGGTACTCTGTAGAACTGAGAGGAAACATACTGTGATCAAAAGACGGCAGCAGAAAAACCTCTCAGTCTTTCATGGGTGTTTAACTGGACTGAGATCCTGTGATTGTGAAGTCAAGTTATGAGTCAATCATTGTGAAATGTCACTCCTCGTGCTCTGTATGCAACCGCCTGTTCTTTAACAGACAGACGTTTAGCCAGCCATGCTCTGAAAATCGCTGAATATCTTGATATGCATGCATTGTTTGTATTTCTGCGCCCTGATATGAAGTTTACCTGAAGTCATACGTGAGGCCGAGCTGTGGGTTCACACCAGGAGAGTGAAGAAACACAGACGAACAGGTCCCATTGGAAAAAGGTTTGTTGTTGTTGTTGCGATGCTCTGCTTCTGGGAAACACAGTACAACAAATATATGTCGAAAAAAAAAAACTGAAGACGATGCATGATATTAAGGAGGTGAAAAATCAAACATACCGGTGCCGTTAGCTGTCGGCTTTTCTGTGGAATCATCTGAATTTTCTGTCCTGATTGGAGCCGGTGCACATTTGACCCGCTGACCTCTCAGTGTGGAAGCATTGTGTTTGTATCGGTCCATCGATAGATACTCTGTGAACTGCACGTGCTCTTGTCTTTTGATGGGGGTTCCTTCATTGGACCACGTCAGTCTTTGTAAATGGATGCAGAGGCACTGAGGGAGCTGGCAGAGAGAGGAAAACGTTAGAGAAGACTGAAACAGTACGTACAATTTTGGAATATCTTAAGCTGTGTACAGGTTTTCCATATCTCTCTGATGATGTCGAGCTACAGTTACCTTTCCCAGTTTTAACTGTTTAACAAATGTTGTCCTCTGACTTTCCAGAACTGGTCCGTTCACTGTGGTCACCTGTTGAAGCTGAAACAAAATCAGCATTTGTTTATAACAAAAGAAACATCAATCGTCTGAATGCAAATGAAAGGAGTTTCCAGTCTATGGTTTGTTTTTGAAAACATGATTACCAGACTTTGGAAAGACAGTGATTCTGTCGTGAACGTACCTTGGTGCAGTTTTCACACTCCACTTCTTTGATGGTTTCTGAAGAGATGAAATGCTGAAGACACTGATCTAGAGACATAGGTCGACCCTGAAGACAAACGCAGATCAAATGTTGAAGAACAGAACAACATAAAGGTAGATTAAGTTGTAATACTATAATAACTTTTCATGTGCTTTGCTCGCTTGCTTACCCACTGAGGTAAAGGAATGGACAGGGAGAGGCTCTCAAATGAGTCATACCGCACTGGACTCTATATAAAAGAAAGCAGACGCATAAATCACTTTGACGAAGTAATAACACACAAACTAATTTGCCTTTCGCTTCCTGGAAAAAGACAGACAGACTCACTTGTTGTTCGCAGCGCTTGCAGGACATGTTGCTTGTTAGACGACCGTGGAACGGATGCTGAAACTTCCAAGGACTTGGTATAGGATGAAGAGGGGCTGCAAAACGTAAAACAAATACAGATTAAATATATTTCTTTGTGGTTTGATATTCTAGACTCCGTCATTTCTGTCTCCTTACCTCGACTCCTACAGGTCATAGTTTTCTCATCTTGATCAGGCAGGCTCTGGTATAAAACAAACATACGCACAGATTTGAGCACATTTGAAGAGGGAGGCTGTTTAAAACCTTTCCTCCACACGTTCCAAGAAGAGATGTTTGTGTGCAGTTGTGGGGGAGATAATAACTCACCTCGAGAGACTGCATGTCAAACAAATGAGTCACTTTGGGTTGATGGTCCCGCTCCTCCTCCAGAGAAGATGTGAGGACATGAAAAAGTTCATGTGCATCCTGAGAGGGGATAAACCGACACAATCAGACGACTGTTAAGCCTTCAATAAAACAATGTAAGGTACATTATACAGAGAAATCTAAAGTATGAGTGGCTAACCTGCTCTTCAAATGAACTGATATGCCACCGGTACAGTCTGAGAACATCCAGAAGGGATCCGGCATCGAGTACGTCTTCCTCCCCGGGCTCATCACTGGACAGAGCTGTCAGTGCAGAAACATCCATGTCAGAAACATGAAGGAACAGTGCTGGTCTATTACGTTCTAGTGACTTATATCACAGACTTGTTTTATACCTTTGAGAAGCTGAAGCAGTGTCCTGGACAGCTGGTTGTCTTTACATGACTGGACCATGGGCGAAGCTGAAAACTTCTCCAGCCACCCAATGAAGGACGGACAAGCTGCCAAACCCTGAAGCAAAGAGTTCAGGAAGCACGTGTTGCCTAAGTTCAACAGACCGGGAACCATACCTAAAAGAAAACACAAGTTACCGTAAGTTACTGCTTTACAATCAGTACTTATAATGTGTATACAGCACCGTCACAATGATTCTCACCTCTCTTCTTCTTCTTTCTCTCTGTGATTGGTCCCCACAAAACGTAAACTCCGGCTGCAAGTGCAGCAGCTATCCCGCCAATAAGACCCCAGTTTTTGATCATTTTGTTTCTGAAAAGACAATAATGTTATTTTAATGATGTTTAAAATGCTTTCACACATCTATCTGAGCACTATAACTAAAAATAAGTTGATTGATGGCACCAACATGATACACAATACGGCAAACAAACATTTGGAATTGAGAACGGGTTGTGAAGAGCTCAGCAACTTTAAACGTAGCACTGTTATATGAGACCACAACTCTGTGTGTGAAATTTCTGCCCTTCTAGATCTGCACCGATCACCATTAATGTTATTATGAAGTGGGAAGTCCAAGAGCAACAACAGATCCGCCGCAAAGTGGTAGACCACGCAAACTTACAAAATAGGGCCAACGAGTGAGAGTTTCAAACTGCCTCTGAAAGCAACATCACTACACAAACTGTGCAGTCATGGGAGCTTCATGCATGAAATGAGTTTCCATGGCTGAGCATAGCCTCACATCACCACATGCAATGCCAAGAACGCCGCAACTGGAGTCTGGAGGAGGAGAAACCTGTTCTTTGGACCTTTTCACTATCGGGCAGTGGATTTGGTGGATGCTCGGAGAACACTACCTACCAGAGTGCATAACCCCTGTTGTAAAGTTTGGTGGAGGAAGGATAGGGGTCTAAGGGAAGGCCGTTTAGCTCCAGTGAGAAGTCTTATTAATGCTACAGGACACAGAGCCCTGACCTCAACACCTTGTGAGTCAGTCCTTCTCCTCTCGCAACAGTGCCTGACCTTACAAATGCTCCTTTGGCTTGACTGGGCACAAACAGTATGGCCTTTAAAGCCACAAAGGACGGTGTAACTTAAGTTATAGATCTCTATTTAGTTTAAAAAAAGGTGTTATGACATGGTAGTTATGTTCTGCTAGTATTTATGTGTAAAGACAGCGTGTGTGTCGAATAGTAGATAACATTGTTATTCAGTTCATTACAGTTTGCAACAGGTTTGGTAAGGTTTGATCGCACATGGGTGCATAAGATGTGGAGGTAAACTGGTACTAGAATTAGCTAAGAAGTCAGGTGAGACTTGAGATCGGCCCAATTTCAAGTTGGTGATAGAGCAGTTTGAGACGTGGGAATGATTTCTCCTTTCTTGGTTTCGTCATGCTACTGTAATCATTTTATCATTCATTGTAATTGTACAATATGTTTGTGTTAATTTGTCTTGTACACGTGACATCTATTGCACGTCTGTCCGTCCTGGGAGAGGGATCCCTCCTCTGTGGCTCTTCCTGAGCTTTCTTCCACCTTTTCTCCCTGTTAAAAGTTTTTCCTCACTCGAACCGAGGGTCTAAGGACAGAGGGTGTCACTCCCTGTACAGATTGTAAATCCCTCCGAGGCAAATGTACTTTGTGACTTTGGGCAATCTGATTTAAATTTGATTTGATGATTAGGGATTGGTTTGGGATTCAGCTTATGGACACAAATAAGATATACTCAGCAAACTTAGTGGCCTAGGAGCTTAAAGCCTTTTGTAAACAGCCAGATCATAAAGTGTGTTTCATGTCACCAGGCTCCTGCTGACATTGTTTTATGGATGTTTTTATTTTATTAAATCTGTTGGCAAGCAAGAAAAAAGTGTAGTATGGACAAGATCTGCAGTAAATAGTCATCTGTACATCAAAATAAAGCACACACTCACCTGTGTGAGCCTCTTTAACCAAAACCAGCACATACATCTCCCTGAGGAGTTTGTCCACTGATCAGATGATCGGTGGTTCGATCCCCTGTACGTCGCTTTGTTAAAAAGCGTCAGCTAAATGACTAAAATGTAAACATCTTTCTCTCATGAGGTTAAAAAAACAGACCTGACATGACCTCGGTTCAAGCAAAACCAGCTGGTGCCACACTCGGTAAGCTTAAAGTGTTAGGTTAGTGAGTTAGTAACGTTATTTGTCCGACACAAACCAAGCCAAAACCTCGTCAATGTGGCCAAAACCTCGTCAATGTGGCCAAAACCTCGTCAATGTGTCTCCACGGACGAGCTCACGTTACCATTAGCGCACAGTACAAGGGCCAGCTTCTTTTTTTTAGCTTTTGAGGCTAAACTTACCGACAGCACCGAGGTTAGGCTGCCCTACGTCGCCCCACATCGACACAGACCCGAGCGGCTGCCTTCAGACACGTTTCACGGTGGTCATTGATAAATATCCGTCAGCAGGTTTCAGTAACTGTAACGTTAAACACAGACGTGTCTGTCTGCGCATGTTTTACACTTTACTGCGGCGTCATGAGCCGCGTTACCTCTGCCCCGCTGTGACTAAAAATAAGCTTTTAAACGTCGTTTGCCAAACTGTAGGCTTTACCTGACAACGCGTCCGGTGCCAAGGAACTCCCCGATGAGCTTATCCGAGCTTTCTGGACGGTACCACAACATCCTGCTTTCATTGCGGAACTCCCGTCTTTGAGGGACGTGTTTCACGACGGACCGACAACGGAGGAGCGCACCGGTGTGTGTTGCACAGTTTACAGTCCGACTCCTGACTGTTTGTAGTTGTTGTTGTTGTTTCTGACGTCACGTAAAACCTCTAAAACTACAACCTTCTCCAAACGAACTACAACTTTTTCCAACAAACCACAACTCTCTAATGAACTACAGCTTTCTCCAAAGAACCACAACTCTCTAATGAACTACAACGTTCTCCAAATGAACTACAACGTTCTCCAATTAACTACAACTCTCTAATAAACTACAACTTTCTCCAATGAACTACAACGTTCTCCAATGAACTACAACTCTCTAATGAACTACAACTTTCTCCAATGAACTACAACTTTCTCCAAACGAACTACAACTTTCTCCAAATTAACTACAACTTTCTCCAAATGAACTACAACTCTCCAATGAACTACAACTCTCTAATGAACTATAACTTTCTCCAAATGAACTACAACGTTCTCCAATGAACTACAACTTCCTCTAATGAACTACAACTTTCTCCAATGAACTACAACTTTCTCTAATGAATCACAACTTTCTCCAAATGAACTACAACTTCCTCTAATGAACTACAACTTTCTCCAACGGACTACAACTTTCTCCAAACGAACTACAACTTTCTCCAACGAACTACAACTTCATCCAATGAATCACAACTTTCTCCAAATGAACTACAACTTTCTCTAATGAACTACAACTTTATCCAAACGAACTACAACTTTATCCAATGAATCCCAACTTTCTCCAAATGAACTACAACTTTCTCCAAACGAACTACAACTTTATCCAAACGAACTACAACTTTATCCAATGAACTACATTGATAGAGGAAATTCCAGTGAGAGACAAACAAATAAACAAGTTACTCAAATATAATCTGATTTATTCAACAGAGTCAGAATAAAATTTATTAAAAAGACAATATGAGTTTAACTGCAATATGTACGAACATCATTACAAAGAAAACCACTCAGCAGGGCTGGCCCTCGGTTTTTGGAGGCCCTAAACAAGATTTTGTTTGTGGCCCTAAAACGCTCTCATTGCAGTCAACAAATTGCACACACTGCTAATAAATGAATGAACACACACCGGTACACAATAGAGATGGATAAATAAAGTAACATCAAATCTCTTGCTGTATTTGAGGGTTGGCAAACAGCTGCAGACAGTGACATTATGTGGAAAGTAAATAACAGAGAGAAACAAATTGTTCAAACACCTAGTTCTTAGGTAAACTATTTTATTTGGATTAGTCATTTTTCTGATTTATTATCTCAGAGGTGCTTTCAAAGCAGTGACTCATATCTCTTGTTGCACCATGCAGCAGTGAGCAGTGAGTGCACAATATTTGACACAATATTTCACCTGAAAGGTCAGAGGTCCTCACTCACACAAGCTAGATCGGAGTCTGTGAAAGAAAATATCACAAATTTATACAGTTCTGGCCCTGGCCCCGGTGTGACCCGCAGGAAGTTCAGTTATCTAAGTCTTCCATTAATGAGGCATCTGTCCCTTATCTCTTATCTCAGCCGCAAAGGTTATCAACAGAAACTCCTCACAGAAACTTCTCATAACTAGAGACAAAGAAACATTATGGAGAAACTCATTAAAATAGCAGTTATTCATGGCTGACCCTTTTACCGGGCCACAGCTGCGAGATAAGGCAAGCTTTAAACTGTAGGCACTTTTCTCACACAGAGTAAATCAGAATACAAAATACAACAAAGTTTAAAGTTTGTCTTTACAATACCACTACTACTACTACTACTACTACTACTACTACCACTACTACCACTACGAAGAAAAAGAAGAAGAAGAATGCTTTACAAGGCAAACATAAAAAGAACAAAGGACAGATTTCCACATAAATAAAATTACAAACATAAACAAATCAATAAATAAATAAGATTAAAACCAATTACAACTTGATGACTGTGTTTGTCACCCAGAGGAGGAAGTATAGATAATTCTGACCCCCTCATAGACCATATCACCTGTACAGATATTTATATATACATATAAACAAATATATGCATACATATGTTCATACATGTGTCCACATGTACCCATACAAATATGTTTATATTTTTTTACTTTTATATACAATTATTCAAATTCTCTGTACAAGTGTATTTACATTGTTTCAGTAAACTGAGGGATTTGTTCATAGTTTATTTATTTAGTTCTCTTTAAATTGACCCCTTGTTCATAGTTTATTTATTTAGTTCTCTTTAAATTGACCCCTTTAAAACTCTTACTTTGAAGGTCTGATCTGCCATTGTTTCCGGTCCACTTTTCAATTTGTATGAGTTTGATAATGGAACAAGCTGATGCTTTGGTGGAAGACATTTTTCTGTTTACTGGTGTTAAAAAGAAAATGGACGGATTTGATGTTTGAGGAACATTTATGAACATTTCTTTATTATGAATCATAATTTAGCACTGATTATTTAATTCTATTAATATTTAAATTGATATATATACATATCAATTTAAATATTTTTATTTTATTTTTTAAATTTTTTTTAATGTTTTAATTTTTTAATTAGTTTGCATGTTCCACCCTGCAGCTTTAATAAAGAACTATGTGCAAACACATCCATTTAATCATCTCAAATCTTGGACTGGATTATTACACCCCATTTGCATGAACTGGGCTCAGCATTAGCGGTTCACTAAGTCATGTTGTGTATGAGCAGCAGTAATCAGCAGTCATGTAGTGTCAGCTCTCCTCTCTCTCTCTCTCTCTCTCCGTGTCCCGTGCTGTGACTCGCTCACGGCGGCTCCTCATTGGCTGTCGGCGGCGGCGGACACCCAGGAGCAGGTCGCTCTCCTCGGTGCTGAAAAATCGCTGCTCGTCGTGATAATGTGAAAACGGCGATGAGGCCAGTCAGTAAACACCAAAATGGACGATGATCTGTTCCAACTGAGACAGCTGCCGTGAGTAGACTGCAATCTGTGAAAGACGCCTCCCTCCGGGTTTATTCAGTCCTTTTTTCAGTGTGATGACAGCATGTTTGTTTGGCCGACGCGTCGCCCTCTGACCGCCTCGCACCGTGTTTGTTTGATTAGGACCACAAATAGCCTGACATTCCTTAAAAGCATCATCATCCGATAACAACATGTGTCCTGTTATATTGCCTGGAGATGGGGCTAGAATAAAGAACAACAGAGCATGACCAGCACTGTTTACAGTCGTAGCATCTCCCTATAAGAAGACCATTTTTGTCTTTATTTCTTCACAGGAAGCTGCTTTGTTGTGATTTCTCAGCTGATCAGTTTTCTGTCTTACTTTGTTAATTGTGTTGGCTGTCGTGACTCAGTGCATAATGTGATTTATTTCAACCCTGATGGACATACATTAAGCTCAAGGCTGGCGCATGCAAGTCTAGCCTGGGCGTCAAGAGGACATACAGTCAATTAATCATGGGAATTGTGTAAAGATAAGGACACATGGACTTGGAAATTTTGGATCCAGTTAGTAAAACAAAATGTGGGTATATTCACTTCACATTTCTGTCTAAAGAGCTTTAAAAAATGAAAATGAAAGTGTCTGGATGCCTCACAAGCTCATCTGCAGCTCTTACCATTGCAACTAGGCTATGTTATGTAATTACAGTGATTAAGACATCACTCGCACTCTCCAAGTTCTCTTACAGTGTTTCACCCTTAATGAACCCTCTATTATCTACATGTGGGAGAAGATTATACCTTCAGTCGTGTAGAAAACACACAGATTTGTGAGTGTTTAGAGCATTGTGTGCAGAGCTGTCGGTTGCCCCTGACATGGTTCGCCCATAGGACAATAGTACCCACCCATTCACAAAATCACAGCCCAAAAAAAGCTCATATCACCTAGGCAACAGCCTCTGACTCTCATCTGTACTCAGTATTTCCCTGGCACTTGTCTTATGAAACTCCCCCTGACCAGACGTATTGTAGAGATGTTAATCCTCCTGGGCTTTTTAAAATATATATATTCTCTCTCTCTGTCTGTCTCTTCGTAGTGTTGTCCGTTTCCGTCGCACAGGTGAGAGCGCACGCTCTGAAGATGACTGCGAGAATAGAGAGCAGGTTGTCAAGATTGCAGAGCAGACTGACTTGGAGTCTGTGGCACTTGCCGATGGAGCTCCAGTTCCTCGGGAGTTTGCGAATCCGACTGATGGTACAGTATAGCAGACACAGCTTTTTTTTAAACTTTCCTGTCCCTAAACTCCAAATAATAAACCCACAGGCAGTATTTTCTTCAACTCTTGCATAAGATAACAGCTCCTCCAGAGGCATATCTGCTGTTTCAGGCATTCAGTTTTACTTAAAAACCATCATCAGAAACAGGAAACCTCCCAGCTCGTTGGATCAATTAGATAATATCACAGGCCTCACCTGTTTGTATGAAATCAATACATATCAATACTAACAGCTTATCTTTCTTATTTCGAAGCCCTCTGGGAGCTTCAGGGAAGCTTACTGAAATATCTCTACATTGCTCCTTCCCTCAGACACATTCATGGTTGAAGATGCCGTAGAGGCCATAGGCTTCGGGACATTTCAATGGAAACTCTCCATCCTCACTGGTCTGTCATGGGTGAGAACTGCTTCTTATTTAAAAGACACCATTTCAAATATTTCAGTAAACACTTCATATATTGTGTGCCTCTCGTGTGTGTTTCTCTTTGCTTAGATGGCCGATGCTATGGAGATGATGATCCTCAGCATCTTAGCCCCGCAGCTCCACTGTGAATGGAGACTGCCCAGCCTCGAGGTGGCACTGCTTACATCGGTAATGGCTCTCTAATGTCTATAAAGTGCTTTTGCTTGCAGTGCTATGACTGCCCTGATAGTTATCGATTGAGTACTTAGGGATTGTTTTGAAATAAGTGCTTGTATCGAACAGTGACAACCATACGGGAAACAACAGGGCCCCTTGTGGTTTAATGTCACTAGATATGTGTTACACTATTTTTGATTTAAAAATATATTTACTTTTTTGAATATGATATAAAACAACAAGGGAACTACAGTCGATTTTATTAAAGGTGTTGCATAGAGAAGCTGACAGGAAGGATCCTCTGGACTAAGAGGCACGCATTGAATACACACAACAGACAATAAGTTCATCTTTAGTTGATGGAGACCACAGACAATCTCGTTCAACCTGGAAAGACACATTTCTCTGGCCCTCCTCCTCTGTATCTCTGATCAACATCCAGGATCCCCTTCTGAACCTGATCCTTTATTTGTCCTAGGGTGTCTTGGGCCTCCATCAAGAGTTCAACCAGATGTTTGAACTTTCACCACATACATCTTAACGCAAATACATTTCAACAGAGGCCTTGAACTGTGCATATTTTCATAGACATGACTTAAGTGAGATGTTATTAATACAACTGTAGTGGCCGTTCCTAGGCCACTTACTCTGCAAAGTGTTTCAATGATTTATTATTTATTAAGTGAACAATTTACAGCGCTATTAAAGGTGATCCACAGTGACTCATACACTTGATACTGTCCTTCACATAGTTTACACGATTACACGATTGCACGGTCGAAAACTTCTGCTCATCCACAACTCAGCTGAAATCATAGCATATTGTATTACAATGCTTATCTAAACATTTTTCAATGCTTGTAGACTGAAAACTGCCTCACTGCATTATTAAAACTGTTACAAACTGCGAGAAACTGAATTACAATTATATTATCCACTATTTAACTTACACACTCACTGACTTTGCACATAAATAACAGCAGAACTTAAATCACATGTCGAAACAACATATGTGACTAAACTTACAACAGCATTCACTATTCATGGGAAGATAATTAAATGTAAGTTTCACATGCAGTGACTTCCAGCAGCTCGCACCAAAACAAAAAAGCTGTCTACTTTATATGCACGACCTGATGTGTACAGGATGTGAATGATATCAGCTATGTGTCTAGCCGAGTGTCATTGTTTTCTTTTGCTTCATTGATGCAGGCAGTGTTTATTGGGATGATGATCAGCTCTTCTCTGTGGGGAAACATATCTGACAAATACGGCAGAAAAACAGTAAGTTCTAATTAATGTCTGTCTGACATGGAGTTTATTTATATGTCTGAGTCCTGTACGATTATTTTGAACTCATAGACATTAAAAACAACAAGAATGCAGCACTGTATGCTCTCCTGAAGAGCCTTATCCAATCCCCATCATTCATTAAGCAGCTTGTTTTGATTGTATGTGCACACAGGGTCTTAAGATGAGCGTGCTGTGGACTATGTTCTACGGCCTCATGAGTGCGTTTGCACCTGTTTATGGGTGGATCCTCGTCCTCCGTGCACTGGTGGGCTTTGGCATTGGAGGAGCCCCACAGTCGTGAGTAATTCTCATTTATCTTCTAAATAAACAACACTGTAAGTCGTAATTTGAGTTTAAGATTAACTGTGAAATGGCCGTCCTTTTTTAAGGGTGACCCTGTATGCTGAATTTCTGCCCATGAAGTCCAGAGCCACATGCATCTTGCTGATTGAGGTACAGACCACCCTGTACGACTATCATCTATCGTCCACCTACTGCACAGTGCTGAAATGTTTTACTAGCAGGATTTTATATATATTATCACTTTGCAGATATTTTGGGCACTGGGCACTGTGTTTGAGGTCCTCTTAGCGATCTTGGTGATGCCCACTTTGGGCTGGCGGTGGCTGCTTGGCCTTTCTACCATTCCCCTCTTCATCTTTGCCTTCCTATGTTTTGTGAGTATGGTGTTGAAACAATATTTAAACATAACAAGTGACGGCTTTATCAACTGACATATCTTGTTTTTCCTTTTTTTTCTGCAGTGGCTCCCAGAGAGTGCTCGGTACGACGTGCTGACAGGGAACCAGGAAAAAGCTCTGGCCACCTTGAAGCGCATTGCTACAGAGAACGGAGCACCAATGCCACTGGGAAAACTTATCGCTGCCAGACAGGTGAGAGCCTGTTTCTGCAGAACACAAACTCCCTGGACATTATTCATGAACCTAAATGTGTTATGCTGTATATTCAGGTTTATATTCAGTCTGTTCTTTTCATTAGGAGGATCGTGGGAAGATTCGAGACTTATTTTCATCACACTTTCGCTGGACCACAGTTCTGCTGTGGTTTATTTGGTAAGATAACATCCTCAGTCATTACTCACTCAGGACAACCTGTTCTCCAGGTGTTTACACACATTAATCTGTGTTTCTCACTTCATGTGGATCAACATTGTATCATCCTGTGTCTCTCAGGTTTGCTAATGCCTTCTCTTACTATGGACTGGTGCTGCTCACTACGGAGCTGTTTCAGGAGGGAGGTGCATGTGGAAGTGAGTCACTGCTTGCAACGCAAACAGATGCCCTCACACACTCAAGGACACACACACATTTAAATTTGGTACACTGATACGAGATGTTGTAGTTCAGTGTGTTGATACATTTCAAAACCAACAGGGATTTGGTGTGTTTGCAGTCGATACATTTGGAATGAATAAGCATCTAATGAACTGACCTTTCTCAGAGTCAGTAGAAGACACATTTGACATGTCTTAGCAGGTGTAATTGGTAACATTAACAATGCAAGAGAGACATATTTAATGTTATTAGTTACACTTGAGCTTTTCCTGCTCTGCCCGATCAAAATGTCTGCCAGGAGAAGGGTCTATATATTTACACAGTATGTTTTCGTAAGAGCACCACAGAGGCGTCGCAGACTGAACAGCTGCTCCGTGTGAACTATCCCATTTTCTGTTGTTTTATACCCCCCTCTAGTGTCCAAAGGTAATAAGAGGGAGCTCCGATGCAGCTTGGAGTGTAAATATCTGAACTCTGACGACTACAAAGACCTGCTGTGGACCACATTATCTGAATTCCCAGGTACGGTTAATTCTCAGTGTCAATTTATATTTTATTTAGATTTTTTTAAATACTTTATTTATAGTTTACAGGTTTTTACATTGACAAAAGAACTAAAAAAAGAAATACAGAACAGACTGTTCACATGATAGATATTAAATAAAGTTACAATATCAATGTCTCAGAGACAAGGTAAACTGAATCAAATTATAGTATGAGATAGTATAATATAGCCAGGCAAGTCCCTGCGGTTGGTTCCATCTGCATAATAAACAACATCTACTTGAACCAATGTGCAAAGCAACGTGAAGTGGTAGACTTCCAGGTCAGAGGGGTCATGGCTCAAAAGTCTCTACAGAGCATCCAAAGATGGCCATGTCTTGGTTGGGCTCGATGTTATTACATTAGACTAATTAGAATAGACTAATGAGAACAACTACAGTCCAAGGTGCACCAGTTAACTCGCCTGGTAGAGTGTGTGCCACATGTACAGAGGCTCAGTCCTCGCTGCAATGTCCGACTCCCTTTGCTGCTTGTCACCCCGCAACTCTCTCCCCACTTTCCTGTCACTCCTCAGCTTATCTATCAAATAAAGAAAAATGAAATGAAATTGCTGTGTCGGGCAAAACCAGAATAGATGTGCTAATGAATTGGCATGAATTGGTGCTTAATAAATACTAAATACTGTGTATTCAGTCAGTATTTCAGGCACAGATCAATAAAACAGAAAGATAAAGAGCAAATCAACATGTTATATTTTGCATTGTTAAACAGGGCTGCTGGTGACACTGTGGGCCATCGATCGACTGGGACGGAGGAAGACGATGGCGTTGTGTTTCTTCATCTTCTCTATGTGCATCATTCCACTCTATGGTTGTGTTGGGAGGTAAGGTGGATGGATGGATAGATGGATGGATACTGGTGTAAATGTTAAATGCAAAATAAACAGTGAATCCACAGTTTATCCAGCGTTACTGGTTTCTCTGTTGCAGAACATCCATGACGGTGTTGATATTCATCGCCCGGGCTTTCATTGCAGGAGGATTTCAGGCTGCATATGTGTACACACCAGAGGTAAGATATCCAACTAGAACACAGGCTATTGTCTGCAGTTATTAGTATGACAATTGATGATAAAAGGGATCCAACATCAGTATTTTGTGAAACTCTGCAGGTGTACCCAACAGCGACCAGAGCTTTAGGTCTGGGAACAAGCAGTGGAATGGCCAGAGTCGGTGCCCTCATTACACCTTTTGTTGCACAGGTAACAGCTTTCAGTTTTCTATGAATAAATAAATAATTACACACACACAAGAAAACAGTGATCATTTTTATCTCGTCCCTGTTTATCCTGCAGGTGATGTTGGAGTCATCTGTGTACCTCGCTCTCTCCGTGTACTGCTGCTGCTGCCTCCTAGCTGCCGTCGCCTCCTGTGCACTGCCAATCGAGACAACAGGCCGGGGCCTGCAGGAGTCCAGCCACCGCGAGTGGGGACAGGAGATGGTGGGCCGGGCCTCTTCTCATGGCTCAGGGAAAATCCCTCAGTCCAGCTCCGGCTCGCAGGGTTGAGGACACGTCCACTGGAGTACAACCGGGAGAGGAGACAGACCACGGAGAGGAAAAGAGGCAAGGAGAGACAAAGAAAGCTAGACCAGCTTTCTGTGTCCATCTTCGGTCCCAACCTATGACTCTTCAGTTTAGGTACTACAGTGGCTTCAGAGAGCCTGGCAGCACAATATTACATGTTATTATTATATAGTCAACCACCATTGCTGTCACAATTTTGCCACCAAATAACTGCACACAGGGTGACCGCAAAAGTGTGAGAATAAATGATGGACGACGCGAGGTATTTTTGAACAAACGAGAAAATACTTCAAGCAAAGCATTTGAATCTTTTGCTTCTCTTGCGTCTTTTCTAATGCAAGAGAGGCAAAGGAGAGTAAAGAGGGTGAAAGAGCCTTAAAACTACCTATTCTCTTTGTGTCTGAGAGACATACTCTGAACCTCATGAAAAAGCTGTGTCTGTTAGCATAATGGACACAAAGTAGATGCATAGATAAGAAGGAGCATTATCTTGTGCACACAAATTGCCTGTTAAAATACACTAATTGTAAACCCAGCTTTATAAAACATACAGTGCTGGAGTGAAGGACAGTTCATCCAATCAACAGACCATTAGATTAAATAATGTCTGTGGTTACGTCACTATGTTGAGGCAGTGAAAGGACATACTACACAATAAAACTTGTGTACTGTAAGCATCCTTTTCAAATCATGTGTTAATATGTTCTTTATTCTTGTGTCAGTATTATTTCACATTTCAAAAATGACGAATAGGGAGGACAAACTCTACTAATAATGAAAATACCACCTCACGTGTTGATCATTATGTGGTTATTTTATTTAATAACATCATGCAGCTGACAAATATTTCACAATTTTAGCAGGACTGGGACAGATCCTGAACTGAAGACATTATGTTAAGTTAACGCTGAAGTATTAGAAAAATATAAATCAGAGTATTTTCATCACCCAAAACTGATTGAGCGTAGTGTTAAATGATTTTAAAAAACAACATGGGAATAAGGTTTTTACGATCTATAAACCATGCTGCGTACCATTTAGCAGGATGTTAAATTCTGTCTTTCTGTAAATAATGTATCAATACCTGGTTTTAGTTGTTGTCTTTTGTTTGTAACAAAAGTGACGTGGAGACGGACTCTGCTCTGTCCAAAGAGCAAAGTATTGTTAAAAAAAGAGATTAACTTGTACAGGTTCAGCAAGCTGAGTCTTACCTGCCAGTGTTTGAGATATAGTGCTGCATTAAGTGTCTGTGTGCACAGATTCTTGTCAATGCACTGGATGTAAATGTGTATGATATGACAGTAAATAATATTTCAAAATGAGCAGTGGATTCATGTTGTTGTTTTTGATTTGACAAAGATATGACATAAAAAATGCTACTTTTGTGAGTACACTATGGGATACAAGGCACTGACATTAAAAAAAAAGAGCATCAATCATAAGACACAAATTTACAAGCGAGCTTTTGGACCTTTGCCTTTTTGCTCCACGATCTGACCGAAGAGTCTCGCTGCCTCCTCGGCACAGCCTCTGTGAATGGTGAGTCCAAAACCTCCATGGCCATAGTTGTGTATCACCTGAAGAGAGAGTCACGATATTTTAGAAGCTGGATTACCAAAATTAATATTTAAAGTAAATGGACTGTATTTATATAGCGGCTTTCTAGTCTTTTGGGCTTTCACACAAAATAGCTCATTCACCTATTCACACACACATTCATACACTAATGGCTGCCACGCAAGGTGCCAGCTGCTCATCAGTTTTTAGGAGCTAATCATTCAAACCCATTCACACACTAATGACACAGCCTTCGGGAGCAATTTGGAGTTCAGTATCTTGCTCAAAGATTCGACAAGCAGACTGGAAGAGCCGGGGATCAAACCACCAATCATCTGATTAGTGGACGACCCTCTTGAGCCACAGTCGCCCAGTACTGCTTACCTCTATTGTTGTTGCACCAGACATTATGGCCTCCCTCTCCAGCCGGACTTTGCTACGAACTGGCCTGAGGCCAGTCCAATCCTCCACTATCCTGGCATGCTGAAGTTAGAGAGGTTAGAGTTAGTTGTTTGGACTTTGTGTGCCCTCAGATCTGGGTATTTTTCTTCCTCATTACTAACATGTTTGACGGCTTAATTACAGAATAAGTAGTCTAAGTATATACAATACATATTAAATACTTTAGCACTACAGAAGACTCATTGCAAAGCAAGGACGGCTAAACTAGCACATTTACAGAAACGTCTATTGATGTGCATCGTCTCTGAATGTATTCAACTTAGAGTCTCTGCACATTTTACAGAGAGGAAAACACACAATATTACATGAAAGACAGAAAGTCTTTTTACGGCCTCTCACCTTGAGACTTGGCTCGAGCTGACAAGCCTCTTCCCAGATTTTCTTGTGGTCAAAAGAAGTGTTCTGTTCATTCCAGTTTCCAATTTGGCAAATCCCGCCGACTGTCACGAGACGACTCCTGCAGACACAGAAGTCGCGTTCGCTCATGAAAACATCTTTAGCCTTCTGGCCGCAAGGAACACTGTAATCAAATTTCAAGTGTTCTGACAGAAAGCAACACCAGGGCAACTGTACAACACAGAAGGACCACTGCAAATATTGCTGTAACTGCACATGTATTATGTGTATGATGTTCTCACTATAAACACATCAAGAGCAGCAGCTGTCTTTTTGTTTGTTCTGTGTCACTCGATCTACCCTGGAATGATGTATGGTGAATTGTAAAATCCTGTTGAAAAATTGTGGGTAAGAATCCAATGTTTGAGCCATGGGGCGTCCACCTGAAA
Source organism: Larimichthys crocea (assembly GCF_000972845.2). NCBI lineage: Eukaryota > Metazoa > Chordata > Actinopteri > Sciaenidae > Larimichthys > Larimichthys crocea. Next base: position 28,459,474 of record NC_040013.1, read on the forward strand.
AACAACAAAGGAATAACAAGGTTCAGCCGCTCTTAAATGGTGCCTTTATAGCTCGTTACATAAACTATTTACAGACATTTGCACGTGTTCTCTCTCACCTTCACTATTTGACCGCGGCCTGGTTTGAGCTCAGGATCAGGCTGGAGCTGTCCAGATCTCATCCCAGTGCAGTTTATTATCACGTCTGCCCCAGTTTCTGCCAGCTAAATACGTTCTGAATGTTACTATTCAATATGAAAAGCATTTCTTAATTTTAAAAATGGAACATATATATGTAGCTACAAGAAATAAAAGGCTTTACTAACCTCCTTGAAAGATTTGATTGTCCTCTGATAAAATTTCACACCCCTTTTTTGCAACCTGAGGATAACACAAAAACACATTTATTATGAGCTCTACAAAAACTCCTGGAAATCTTTTTAACTTCTTTTAAACTGAGACTACTATCACTTATCCTAAACAACATATAACAACAACATATCTGGTAGGCTGTGTCTGAAATAACCCATTCACCCATTTACTGTCTGTTACACAGTGTTTAGGAACTTGTTGACTATTGTGGAGGGTGGCTGAGTTAGTATTCAGCTATAGAGGCAGCTGGAGAGACAGAGGTGTGGGGGTGGTTCAAAAGAGCAGTGAGTTCATTGTCACAGCAGGGACTAACTTTCTAGTCACTCAGTCAAATCAATCATTAATTTTAATGCAGCCAGGCGGATGTGACAACTTGTTTGAGTTGTGAACAAACTGCTGTACCTGGATTACGTGTGCAATAGAAACCAGGCTGTCAGAAGTGCATGGGAGAATAATTATTCACCATTTTGAAATGTGTGTCTGCAGAAAGTGAATCTGTGTTTGTACTGTTAACACAGTGTGGCAGCAAGAACTGCTACAACTATGTTGAGATCAATGTAGTGGAAACATTTTTAACACATTTCAGGCACTAATCTAAACCTTTTCCCTGTTTACACAATGCATCATAGTAGTGAGCTCTTAGTGAGTCGCCACTGACTCCTGTATAAGTTTGGAATCACCTGTTTTACTGATGTTTGTCTTCTTTCCTTTAATAATCAATAAAAAATCATATTAACCAGACACCAACTGTATTATTCAGATTTGAAATTGAGTCCAACACAGACACACAGACTAGCTAAACTAAGACCATGTGTTGAACACATAAGATGAGATAAAAACTTTATTGATCCCTTGGAAAGTTAAAAGAATTTTAAAAGACACTGAAATCAATGTATGTATGCATCAATAAATGAATGCAACAGGCAATCAGGAGCGCCCTTTCATCTTTTTATTGGGTAATAAATGATGTTGCAAACAGGATGAAATGAGTTCAGGTGTTAAGTCGTGGTAAAGGTAAAAGCTGATACAATTTAAGAGAGAAGTTAATCACTCACCACTCCATCAGCCAAGGTAAGTATGTTTTCCCCTCCACCATGAGAGCAGTGTTGAACCATCCATAACTGGACAGATTAGAAGAGACACAAGTGTGTTTCAGTGTGACAGCACTTCATCAGGATAAATGTTGGCATACCTTTGTAGACGGACAATTTATGATTTCTGTTTTCTTTTGGCTTTGTATATGTGTTATTGGCTGTATTCTTGATATTTTATATACAGCAGTGTCTTGTAATTCTGTGTGGGATGGATCAAATGTTTGACATGACATGGAAACAGATAAGTAAGTAATGTACTGAGTGTTCTGCTTCAGCAGGAACTTACGTGTATCCTGGGAACAGCTGCAGTTCTCGCTCTGTGAGCTGTCTGAAGCCCAGGACGATGTCTTTAAACGAGGGATCCTGCATTTAAAAACAAGTCAGTCAGTCCGAGATCACATCATTCATGTCCTAAACGTGTCTTGGCAGTGTGGCAGTTTGCCAAACCGTTGCTGAGGCCTCTCTGTTATTGTTTTCTAACCATTGCAGGCACCCATCTTTGTGCAGATGAACAAAGCTCTAGTCAGGCTGAGTTTGTGATAAATTAATTAACTTATCTAAGGTTACAGTTTAACTATATCTATATCTATATCTTGCATTGCAATGTCTTTGTTCTTGTTGTAAAATTTGGTTGTGAAAGACTTTCTAAATATAATCAGATCAGGTCAGAGGTCAGATTCACCGTGCAGAACAAAGCAATACTCACTGGGGCTTGTTCACTGCAGAGGTTGTAGCCAGACTGAAGGAATATACCCATTTGTACAGACTCTGGTGAACTGAGGAAGCTCAGCAAGTAGTCAAATGTCTCTTTATTCCATTTTCTAAATGTGAGGACAAACACAGCATTAAAAGAAATGGTGGCAGACAAAGTGGAGAATCAATAGAGGGTTCAAGAGAAAGCACGTACGTCTCCTGGACGTTGCCCTTATCGTAGAGATACGGTTGCCAGAAGCCAGCAGCTCCATCACTCGTGGTCAGCGGAGTGAAACGGTCTGCATACACCTCGATGGTCAGCGGGCTGACAATGGAGTGATACTTCTCGTAGATGCTCTGAGCTGTTGAGAGGCCGATGACTCCGGCTCCAATCACTGCCACCCGCATGTCTGGATTAACAAAACACACACATGTGAACAAACCAACATGAAAATCTGGATCTCTGCTGTATTTTAGTACACTACTGGATGTGATTGGATAAAAGGTTAAAGGTCCAGTGTGTAGGATTTAGTGGCATATAGTGGGGTAATTGATGATTGCAGCCCTCTAGCCCCAGTTTCTCCTTTCTAGCATGATAAATGTGCTAGAACAACATGAGAGGGCCTATCTAGAGTCAGGGTTTAATTTGTCTTTTCTAGGCTACTGTATCAGCATGACTCTGTGGGAGAGGTTCTGCAGATATAAAAACTAATTTTAAGGTAAAACAATGTTTATTTCCAGGTGATTATACACTAAAAAACACAGTTGTGCATGTTATACTTCACTTCTGTCATGTCCCATAAATACAGCCCTCTAAATATAACACACTGGACATTTAAAATATATATATTATATATATTTTGTATGGTTAAACAATGTTGTTGTTATTATTACAGGTCTATTAAGTAGGTCTGTAAATAACAACAAACGTTACTTACTGTGCAAACCTGTTGGATAACTATCTCATACAGGGTTGGCTGAATCATGCAGAGAAAACTTTTTCAATGTAGTGACGTTATGTAATGGTGCAGCCAACATGTCAGATAAATACGCATATTAGTTTAGCGAGGCAGCATTTCAAAGCATTTCTGACCAAAGAGTTGTGCATAATATTTGACAGATAATCCACACACAGCTGGATCTGTTTGATTTCAAAATAAAGTTTTGCCTTACCTTCAGACTAGTGCTCGACCACTGCTGCAGGAGTTGTTGGATTCACTGTCACTGGAGCAAACCTTAGAGGGAGCTGTCACGTGGGCAGAGGGGGGCGGAGAGTCAGCAGCTATGCAACGTAGTAGCTGCTCCATGTGCCAAGACAGAGCAATTTTACCTCACATGAACTTTACAAACCTATCTATCTATCTATCTATCTATCTATCTATCTATCTATCTATCTATCTATCTATCTATCTATCTATCTATCTATCTATGCATGCACTGACTCTGTTTACTGCAAGTTTTCACGTGTAAGTAATAATAACTTTATTTATATGGCACCTTTAGTGGTTAACAAAAAATACAAAATAATAAAAGTAACATAAGATATAAAACTAGATAAAAATAATTCAAATATCATCACGTAAGCAAAAGATAAAGAGAGTAGCACTGTGTGTAGTTATGCATATGAGTTCTTTAGTTTATGGAGAGATAAATAAATATTATAATTTTCAATATATTTTAATATACAACAAGGGAGAGGAGACTCATTCTGTGACAGCTGATCTTTGGATATGGACATTTATACACGACTCGCACCAACTGCTCTCATGAATTGATTGTGACAGTGTGATTTATTCTTGATAGATAAAGTGTATCTTCTAAAAACCTTTATTGATCAATTTCTTCAGAAACATATCCCAGTGAAAATGTGTGTATGAACAGGAATAGAAATAGGAATGTGACAAAATTATTTCTAACTATATGGGCTTTAACAGTGTAGACATATATGTGCATAATACACATGATCCAACATGCATATTTGTATACTTGAAAGGTGTTTATAGGGAATATAACTTTATATTTATATATGTCTTTTTCATGAGTAGTATTTATGAATTGTTTTTGTTTTTTTAATTGTTTCTCTTCGTGTATGTGTGTATTTGTTTTTGTTTTTTTTAATACAAAGTCAGGAATATATTTTATGTATATATAAGTATCAGGCATATCTAAACAAGTTGCAAGAAAAGCTTGGTATTGTCATTCATTATTTAAAGAGAAGGGGTGGGAGTTTACAAGTTACTCTTCTTCTCACTCCTTTTTTTTCGAATATGTATTTCTATGTTTAAATGTTTTGCCTTACTTTCTTTTTATTTTTGTTTGCATATTCGAAGTAAACACTTCAATCAATCAGTAATTTCTAATCCACCTTGTGCATGTGAGCAGCTGTAGTGAATTTCCCTGTTGTGCGACCATTAAAGTCTATCTTATCTTAATAATAATAATAATACATTTAATTTAAGTTGTGTACAAATCACTTTACATTCCCTGTTAGTAATTATTGTTTTATTACTATATAATTACATCCATGAGGATGGACGGGGCCTTGAAGGCAGCAGCACTTCCTGCACAGACAGCCCTGCTGCATGAAGGATAGTGAGTCCCTCCCTCCATCCATCCCTCCACCCGTCCATCCATCAGTTGTATGCACCGTTTAGCCCGGCAGCTACTAGCCGCAGCAGCAGCAGCAGCAGCAGCTCCTCCTCACCAGGGCCCAGCGGCCGGCCGGTGCATCTTCAGCTTCCTCCAGCCACCATGGCGTTGGTTACTCTGCAGCGGTCCCCGACCCCGAGCGCTGCATCCACCGCCAGCACAGCAACCACGACGGCGGGAGAGGTGAGTGGGAAAAGGCGGGTGGTGGTGATGGATGGGGGGGACTGAGGTGCTGAGTGAAGCCGCGGAGCAGCGGCCGGTGGCTGAAGCTACATTAGCACCGTTAGGTTAGCTCGGTGTAGCTAACGGCTGCTAACTGTCGCTACTGGTAACCAGATATCACCGGTTCAACCACACACATCTTTACATATTTATCACTTTTAAAATGTAATTAACCAATAAAATGAAATAAAAAAACAGTCCCACTAGTTAAATGTGGTGTTATTTAACTTGTTTTAGCTTTGAGTGTGCCTATGCCTTATGAATGATATAAGCTGGTGGCTAACGTTAGCAGGTTATGATGTGACATTGCAACAATTCATCCTTTAAATAACAGATTTTACAGATTTAACAGATTTTAACAAAGTTAAACAAAAAAAGCAGCACTCATGCAGTCCGAGCACATCGATTTACTTTATATTAAATGTGAGATTTGGATGTTTTAGTCCTGGTTAGCTTCATATTAAGAGGTAATAAATGAGACAGAATGTGTTTACATTGTTTATGTCATTGTGCTGTCCTTAAAGTGAGTTATTTATAGGAATATATGAGATTTACAGACAGGTATAGAGCTGTATGTGAGGAGGAGGGGAGGTATGCCTGCACTTCTTGAAAGCAGAGCAGTGTTGTGTTGTTTTCAGGTAACTCACAGCAAAGAAAGGTGATTATAATTACCTCTATGACTGTAATCATTCAAAGATAACTTCATATTTTTAAGTACAGACACATCTTCAGTGCCAGAGGAGGGCGCTCACTACCAGCTGTATAAAAACCACATCAGACATCTATAACAAGGTATTTACAGCTGTCAGTGTTTCAAGCTTTGACACGACACAAAGTTGGGTTGCGCAAAAAATCACGCCTCGCTAAAGTCATGCAGGTGCAGGAGCTTGAGATTCGTCCCCCCGTAGCTCGGTTGTTTTGCGTGTTGAGGTGTGACAGATAAAGCTGGCAGGAAGCTGCTGCAGCTATGATGTCATCTACTCATGAGGGGTGGGTGCGGTGGTGGTGGTGGTGGTGGTGGCGTTGGTGGAGTACTACTGTAGGAAATGGAGGAAGAGAGAGAGAGAGAGCAGAGGTAAACAGATTTAATAGATGCTGACACAAGCCAGTCGAGGTGTGAGATTATTTCACCTCAATACACAGCGATGGAAAGTTGCAGTGTTACATGCTCCCTTTGCAGATTTTTGGTACATGTAGTGTGTCATAGCATTTCTATTTTTTCCCTGCTGGGTATAGTGGCCTCGCTGCAGCTGTAAACTGTAGGTTTAAATCCCTGACAGTGGAAAAACATGACCTTAAACTGTTTGCATAATTTCTTTCAATGACCTTTAAATTCTGTTTTTTACGTGTGAACATGTAGGTTATTAATCAAGTCACAACCTGGAGTTTATTCCTAAATGACTGAGACTATATTTCAGTATTTAGTATTTAGGATTCATCTCACACTTCACAACATACCTTACTTGACTCACTATGCCACCCAACTCCTGATACAGGCTGTGGTCATCTCACGACTCGATTACCGTAACGCACTCCCGATGGGCCGCCCAGTCTACACAGTGAAACCCTTTCAGCTGATCCAGAACGCGGCGGCACGCCTGGGTTTTTCAATCAACCCCAAAAGGTCACATGTTACCCAGCTGTTCATCGAGCTCCACTGGCTACCTGCAGTCTCCGGTTCTGCACCCACCTACTTGAATGCCCTTATGCTGGCTCTGCCACCCGGCAATCCAGACTCTTCTTATCTGTTGTTCCCCGTTGGTGGAACATCCTACCAGTTCCTACCAGATCAGCCTTTAAAACACTCCTGAAGGTCCATCTCTTTAGAGGGGACCTCCTCTCCAGCACTTCCAACAACTAGACATGCTAAATCTAGGCCTCCAGTGCTTATTGCTGCACTAACATGTCCTGGTCACACTTTACTGTGATTGTCTCTTTCTTTTGTAAGTCGCTTTGGATAAAAGCGTCACTTAAATGACTAAATGTAAATGTCGTCCTCTCTTACTGCCTGGCATCTATCCATCCATTTTCTGTAACCGCTAATCTAATCCTCATCAGGATCATGGTGGGGCTGAAGCCTATCCCAGCTGACTTAGGGCGAGAGGCGGGTTACACTGTGGACAAACCACCAGCTCATCAGGGCACATAGAGACAAGCAACCATTCACAACTAAGGGCCAATCAACCTATTAAGAATTAAGTAATGACTATCTGTCTTATCTGGAGAGAACCCACGCAGACATGCAGACCACACAGAAAGGCCCGAGCTGAGGTTCGAACCAGGATCCAGGAGGCTGGCCATCACATCTAGCTTCCTGGACATCCTATTCTAAAACCATGAGATTTAATATGGACTTAACAGGACTATAACAGCCACACTATTTGGGCACTGTTGCGGGATGGGAAGGCCTTGCGCACAAGGTGTTCAGTGGGGTTGAGGTCAGGGCTTTCCATAAACAGGTTGCAGTTTGAAGACCCCTGAAAACAGACCCTCATCGTCCTCCACCAAACTTTACAACAGGTGTTATGCTCTCTGGCAGGTAGCAAGCTTTTTGCTGTGAGGCGACAGTGCTAACCACTGCACCACGGTGCCGCCTCAGTACGCAGTAAATTATGCTAAACGTGGTGTGTCTTCTTCAGGCAAATAAGGCAGGTTTGTTAACTTCGATTCCTGAACAGCTGAACAATGTTTTCACACAGCCTCCATTATACCCTTGTCATGTAACTGCATGTCATGTAATTTGTTGCAGACGGTGCCTTCCTCCGTGCAGCCACACTAGTTTCATACGCTCCCTTCATAATGTCGATGAACTTTCAAGTCATGTCTGCTCCCTCCGTGTTTCACGAGCTCCTCCAGGTGGTGTGAATGCTGTTAAATGCATATAACACACACCTGCAGTGATTACACCGATGTTTGCAGGCAAGCGTTGACTGAGTGTCCTGGAATAAAAAAGGTTTTATACCATTGTCATAACACAATTAAACAGCTTGTTTCACAGACCATTCAATGACGAAGAGTAGTGGTAACTGAAATAAAAAGTATACCAATATTTATATTTAGTATCTCAAAGCTTATAAAACCTGTGGCCTCTATTTAAGTGTCATTCTTGGGCTATTTGTGCTACAAATGCTATGTGGTATTAATCTTTTCCCTTATTCATATTGCAGGACTTTGGGAGTGAAGATGAACGGCGAATAAATCAGAGGTAAGTTCACTCTGAGTTTAGTTTAGCCCTTCAGTTGTGTGGTATATGGCACAGCAGGTCAAATTTTATACACAGGAGTTGTTGACTGATCGGCAGCGTCTGTCTTTGAGTCACTGAGTGAAATCTGGAGTGGCGGCAGACAAGCTGGCATCAACAAGTGAGGACGACTCAGCGTCGGTGTAATAAAAACACCTGTCTGTCTGCCTTGTTGGCAGACTCATCAATTCCTAATAACCAACTGTAAAATCTGTTATTCTCAGTAGTCGAGTAATATTTTGACAGGTGTGTTGTCAGCACTCAGATCGATGAACTTGTTTTTGAACTGTTGAGTCACTTAGCTTTTCCACAGAGTGCACACACCGCGTAGTATTGACAGAAAGCTGATTATAATCTTGGCACTTCTTTAAGTCAGAAACACCAAATACCTGCTGATTATAGGATAAATATTTACACTTCTTTAAATGCTGTTTCCAGTCAAATTAACACATTGAATACTGTGTCACCCAACAAAAGATACGGTCCTGAGGTGTGGTTGAATAGTCTTTTTTGTTTAGGGAGGTCCCTAACTGAATAAAATGACACAGAGCTATTTAAGTAGCAGCCAAGATAATGAAAGGAAAGAAGATAGTGTCGACCTGCAATTTCTTAAAAACAACACACCGTTTGGTCATAAAAGAAAACATCAGTTCATTTGAAAAGTGTGATGCAGACTGCAGCAGAGAGAGAGTGTCTGAAACCTGGAGCGACGTGATGACGTGATGTAAAAACGCATCAGGTCTATAGTTCATCAGTACAGACAGACAGACAGGCAGACAGGCAGTCGTCTCCTCTATGAAACCTGCTCTGTCCTCACTGTGCTGCATTCTTATAAACTCTGATGAACTGACCAGGAGTCGTTCGTCTTCATCTCCTGCAGTTCTCTGCATTCGTTCTGTTGTTGTTGACTGTGGAGCTGCGTTCACACAAAGAAGTGTTCAGTCTGCTGTAGTAAAAAACTTTCTAACGTTGTTGTAAATTGTTGGTAATAACTGGGCTATAAGTAATATATAAAACATGAATATCGCATTTAGTGTGACGGTCTCTACCCTCTCTAACAGTGTCCCTGCTGATCATCATGTAAGTTAATGTTGCTTATTAATCATCCATCTTTTGCCATGACTTAATATGAGTGGAGCATACACAGGGAGAAGTATCTCAGATTTCAAGTCCATCTTCTGAACATTGTAGTTTTACCACAGACGCGCCAATAACATCCGCTGTCACGTAACGACAGTCTGTGCAGCCGTCTTCTCCTTATGAATTCTCCTTCACATCTTTCCTTGCGGTTTTCCATCGAGGTCAAGGAAAAGTGTTGAGGAGACGACATAGGAGGTAATTGTTTTGACTATTCGACTAGACAGGGCTAGTCAGCTGCTGTTTCACTCCATCGAGCATACACATAAAATGTTAATTTACAAGGATAAATCTTACAAGTCACAATATTTTCTCATTCCTCTGCCAGCTGTGTTTAAGCAAAAACTCCCATGACTATTATTGAATTATTTCAATAAAAACCACATGGCTCCAGTAACTTGTGTTTGGTGAATTTGATTATGGAAATAGTCGCAGCTCTAGTATGTATGCTTTTATTATCTTTGGATAAGAGATTAAGTGCAGAGTGATTCAGTCGTGTTAAAACCTGATAAAGCTGAGTTTTCTGTCAAAACCTGAACGCCCTGAGGCACCATGATATCATTTTGACTTTGCTCTTTTATTATGTAATTTGTTTGGGCAGTTTAAACTCAATATGATGTAATGTCTCTCAGATTTAGAACATTTTCTGCATACTTAAAAGTGTCTTTCTGAATGCTATCTTCCAAATACCTACAATCTACAATGACTTATTAACTGATAAACCCTCTAAAATGTAACGACTACATAATGACTGTGGTGTAAAAAAGCACCCATACATTCTTCTCCTTTTGTTTTGCATCTTCTCTTTAGGTGTCAGGTTGTTAAAACTGCGTGTTCTGTTCGTAAAAATTCAGATTTGGAAACATGCATTCCTAAAATTCAGCTGAACTGTGCTAAATTCGATAACAAACAGCTTATTGTAACTTGACGGCAGCAAAGCTGTTGACTTGAGAGATTTAATTTCAGTTCAGAGCAGATCAATACAAAAGCTTTTGTAAGAGCGTGCATGTCTTTTGGTGCCACGTATAATATTGACTTGTCAAGACGGTGATAAGGATGACAAATAGGTCTGTATGTGACAGATTCTTCTGATTTTCTGTTTTTATTTTAGTGACTTTTCTCTTTGTGGTTTCTGGCAACTTCACTTTGGATAATCTGTGAACAAGAGGAACATTTTCTTTAAGCAGATATATAATCAAATATGTCATTCTTAGAGTGCTATGCAGTGTCCTTAAGCAATGCATGTATGTGAGGATGATCTGTGCATGATGCGAGTCCTGTCTTGTTTCTAGATGGTTCCCATTTCTTCAGGCTTGTAAGCCGCATTATGTAATGAAATTGCCAGTAAATTCATGTTTTATAACATTATGGCATATTAAGCTGATATTTATTTGACTCTTAAGATCAGGTTGTACTGATCTAGTACACTAAATAGAGAGTTACATCTGTTGACTGACAGCTATACCTCTGCCAAGTGGGAGTTCTTGTTCTTGCTGTTCCTGACTTTGATAACGCCCAAAGGTGTTGATGGAGGCCAACAAAAACATTGTGCAGGTGTCCGTGGCACTGAACCAAGGAATGATTTCATCTTACCACCTTGTGCGAGAAGCACAACTGGATAAAAATGTGTGTTTGCATTAAGATGTGGGGTGAAGTGCTCGGAGGGATTCAGCATCAGAATGTTAATAGCTTAAAAAGTAAACTCGCCGCAACAATTTCTCACTTAACGTCAAGCAACATTGCACAGAAATTGGTATATTTGTGATTTAGCACCACCAGTGTCAGAGTGCAGTACCACTGTGGTAAAGCCCAGCTCGGAGTCTGTCTTTCAGCCTTTTATTTCACGACGCTCTCGCCAACGACTAAAAGTCAGTCCCGCATTTACTTTTGTCCGACAGCTTCTTGCTTACTCCATCAACTTCCCCTTCGGTCTTTTTTTTTTTTACTTTTGTCATTATGTCCATAGAGGCTGCTGAGCCTGGTTATATTGCACCCTTGCCCAGCTCCTGTTCTGGCATGACACCTGCGCTGCTCCCAGTCAAAATTCCCTCATGGCACAGGCTTGAAAACCTCTTCTTCCTGGTGGTCCAAAACACCTGTGGTACAGGCACTAACACTCCCCCGGTGCTCTGAGCTCACAGTACGGCTCGCCCAACTAACAAACTGAACTAACATTAGCTAACAGCAGCTACAGTTCACAGCAGTCCATCATGAAACTCCATAAAGACACCCGAGAGTTGAGGGCGAATTTTCTCCATTAAATATGATCCAGTTTCATCAAAATAAGTGAAATAGTTGTGACACACCGTTCATCTGATTATACATCAGTGTAGCATCGGTATTTTATGATAGAGAAGTTAGTTGCTTTAAATAGGTCAAAATCTCTGTGGATTTGGACGTGGATAGACACATAGGCATAGACAAACTACAGCAGAAGTACTATCTCTGGGTCTTTATTGTTTTCAGGCCCTCCATGACTCCACTGACACCTGAGGAGGTTTGTTCCTCCCTTCCCCGCTCCCCCTTCTCTCCATCTACCCCCTTTCAGTGGTGTAAGTGAGAAAATGCCAGCATTATGCAACTGGCAGCCCCAAGAGGAGGCCTTTTTTTTTCCTCATTGTACTGGTGTGTGGAAAACACTCCATGAATAAACCAGCCTGGTTACTGCCTCCGTGTGAGCCTTTTTGTAGTGAGTCCTCTTGTTTAATCCAACCGCTCTCACACATGAGTACACCTGCTGATTCAGAGCAGTGGCTTAGGAGACATCTGGTCTTGTTTGGTCCCATTCAGTCATCCATCTGGCTACTGCCACAGCAACAAACCATACCTTTAACTCTGTGACATGCCATCATTCGTGTAAGCTTCACCTCATCTATAGAGGATCCAATCAGGTCCCTCCACTTCGACATGCACCTGATACATTTAGCCGTCCTAGTTTCCACCTGGAACAGGACTGAACCTACGTCAGCTCGCAGAGTACAGTGTCTGCCAGTGACCAGGTGTTACAGACGTTTGTGGAGGAGAATAGGACGGCTATCTGGTTATCTGTCTGTCAGCAAAGACTTCTAGATTAACAGTCATACCACGTCATTGTGTTAGTGTCAGAGAAAGTGAGAAAGAAAGTTAGCTTTCAACCCCCAAAAAAGACTAATCTGCAGACTTCTTTTGGACTTCGATTGGATGATTATATTTCATTTCTGTATTTTACTTTCCTTCCAAGCGCCTGAGAAGATTATCCACTGTCGTTGAAGATGCATTAGACGTTGTACTCTCTAATAATCTAATGCATTGTGTGTGTGTGAGTGAGTGACAGCAAGTGCTGGCCACTTGAAGGAGAGAGACAAGATAATCCCTCCCTTATAAGCCTGGGTATAATGAGATTTGGGAGTTTTGGGAGCTTGCCTGTTCTCACTGCCCTTTTCCACCAATGCTTGGCCCATGTGTTAAGCTCCCTGGAGGCACTACCTTGGATTCTGTCGACCCTTAAGGTGGCATGCACATGGAGACATCCCATTAGGAAGTTTTGGCCAAAAATCTGCCTTTTTTTTTCTTACTCCAATTGAGTAAGCGGTCTTGTGATTTTCCCCTCAGAGAGTTTTGGGTTTTTTGGAGGGGTGGTTTCTGTTGGACAGCAACACAAGATCCTGGACTTGTTTTGCATTCGCTAAAGAGGAAATCTGTTGTTCGCTTTGTAAAGTGTCAGACCTGATGGATTAGGAAAATAAAGAATCAAAGTCCATGCTGCAGGAAGAGGAAATCTATCTCTTGAATCCTGCTGGATCTGCTCTGTAGTCATCATTGTGTCTCTTGTACTTCATCCTGAATTAAAGAGGGAAACTTGCTCTCTTTCTTTCTTACTGATGTGAACATGTAGCTTACAGTATACTGTAAAAGAGTGTGACTCAGCAGACAAAACAGACGGCGGAGGCAAGCGCCGTTGTGTTTGCCTGAGGCAGCGGGAGGAGACTGCAGCACGTTGCTCCGGGCAGGAGTCTAACTCGCGCTCACACATAGAGACGCTCAGATGAGGGAGGAGGTGGAGGAGAAGGAGGAGGAGGAAACAAGAGGGTGTGGCATTTGAACAGAGGGCACTTCTTCACTGAAGAGCACAGAAGAGAGCAGGCTGTCAGTCAGTCTGTCACTCAGAAGCTGTGGTCTGGGACGTGAAGCCGTCGTTCTTCTGTTCCTGGAGGCTGATGAAGAAGAGGTAGTTTGCGGTGGCGGAGTGGGCCTGGGTTTCATTCAGGTCAACACGATGCATCTGGTCGTAGATCCCCTTCAAGAGGCAATGATGAAGATGCTACCGTATTTTGTGGAGAACGCCGTGTTGACCCAGAGTGAGATAAACCGCATGTAAGTTAAGCTACCACTAGTTAATCTTTCAAAATGGGGTTTGAACTAGTGGGAACAAGGTCCTTCACTGATCAAACACCTGATTCTACGCTCTGTGATTATGTTTTTTCTAAATATTATATTTAATTGTAACTTTTGAATTATTAGTTTCAGAGTTTGGATGTTTTCTGGGTCATTTGGCAACAGATACCATGGTGTCATCTGAGGGCAGCAAACTGAATCAATCACTGAACATGTGTAGCTGATATGAGATAATGGACCTCAGTCAAAATAAGTTATCATGCACCGGTAGCTGAGATGAAGCGCTGCATGAATCACGGCACGAATGCTGGCTTTCTTCCTGTCTTTAAAGGAGCTATAGGTGCCGTAGGTTGTAATCATGGGGACTCATCGCGGCTATCCGGCAAGCTTTTCTGTCATCGTCATTGTTTGCTTTGATACCAGATGTATTTTTAGCTCCAGTATTTGTGGGGAAGCTGATAGCAGGGTGCCGCAAGGCAAGAGACAGTAGGGCTGTTTAATTAGGATGTCTGAGTACAGCCTGCAAATCAGTGGGACAGTGCTTGATTTACACGTGAGGACAAGTTTCACACATGCTCAAATTTCACCAAAGTGCACCCTTTTCTTTGGGAAGTTATCAGGTATCACAGGCTAGGACCTGTGGACTTAAAGCCCAGCAGCGATTGACTGAGCAGCAGAGTACATTTGTACACATTACCGAGGAGTAACAAAGCTCTTGGTCTTGCCACTTTCGCCTCATATTATCCATCGTTGCCTGACAGTAGACCCTCCTGACAACATCATAAATCTCAAACAGAGAACAGACTGAAAAGAAAATCCACCAAAGTGACACAAAAGCTCTTGTTGAGAAGTGTCCACCCCCATGCTTTGTCACTGTGGAACTTTTTCTGCGGCGCTGGGGGCGGAGGGAATTTATTGTGAGGTGCACAAAACGAAGTCCATTGTTCCCACAAAATCATCTGTTTGGCCCCGGCCTGGTCTTCTGTATGTGGGTTTTTGAAAGTCTGATCAGAGAGAGAGAGCGGAGCTACAGAGCTGGAAATAAAAGTGCTATTGTGAAAGCGGTGTCGTTTAGATGAAGGACTTCTACACCAAAGCCACATCTAGGGGATGTGTGCATATAAAAAGTACTGCTCCTTTTAGCTGACATTATACTTACTGCACCAATACGTTGATGTTCTTGCTGTATTTTGAGACAGGTTCGTCTGTAGTACCTGTTTGGAGTTGAGGAGGTTTGCCAGACTGCGCACACGCAGTACATAGTGCATGTGTTCCTCCCTGCTGCCAGGTAGATTTATGAATGTGCTCGCATTGTTTTGCAGTGAAGTGGAATGATTGAATTCAGCCCGGAGAAAACACCTCACTTCTTTTTTTTTATTGCAGTACTTATGTCATCTGTCGACAGCTCCAAAACCTAACCTAAAAAGTCTTTTTTCACAGGTAGGTGTGAACTGGTAATTGTGGCCTTTTCTGTCATCATCAAAGCATCACAAACGACTGCATTTAGGTTTATTATTTGGGATTTGTGTTGCATTACAACGAGGCAGCAGAGACCTGACAAGTTAAACCTGAGTGCAGCCCATGCAGCAGAAAAAGGACAGATAAGCATTGAGGATCGCAGCTTGATTCATGACTGCTGCTGCAGGCCTGAGGTCTACGTCTGTAACGTGGCAGCTTAGGGTTTTCCACTCAACTGTTGAGGTAAATCACCGGCAGCAGGCTGCCATGATTTATGCTCATCATGTTGGCTGTGTCTACTGAACTCAACTGCCCTGTCCTTGTCTTGTGCCTCGCTGTCCAGCGAACAAGCTGAGCATATAGTGTCTATGTTTCGATGCTTTTAACGCCTCTGTCCCGTTTTTGTTTTTTTGCAGCCTGAGTGAGAGCTTCTTCATGGTGAAGGGTGCTGCCCTCTTCCTGCAGCAGGGAAGCAGTCACCAGGGTCAGAAAGCACATCCTCACCACAAACATGCAGGTGAGAAACACGACAGGCACGACACCCCCAAAAAAAGCACACCTTGTTATCCTCATCGTTACCCAAACTGCAGGTTTGATGTCTTTAATCTCCTCGTGTCAGACTTCTTGTCCAGGTTATTTCTATAATGAGTTAATGTGCGGCTCTCCTTAAAACTGCAGCAGATGTTTGTGGCTTGGTTTGAGGCGAGGAGGAGGATGGCAGCGGCTGCTGCCTCGTTGATAAGCGTGTTCCAGACGTATAGCTTAGGCAGATTAGTGCTTAAATCCAGCGCATGGTAGCACTGAGAGTAAAACTTCTGTTCATGTTGAAAGGAGGCCGGTATTGTTTGTGTTACCTGGTGTGCCCTCCTGGTGCTTTACTAAGTAAAGGCTGCGTAAGATGAACGTAAAGAAGCAACTTAACAACTATCAAAGTTTTCAAAGAAATTTAGATAAGGGTGGAACAGTTTTTGGCATCCAACAGGACAAAAAAAACGTGTCTCCAGTCTCCAGTTTTGTGTTTATCGTGTCCCAGTGACCAACTTTTACCAGGTGATTTACAGTACATGTGAAGATGTGTGGTGTTGTGTTTATTTTATCTGTCGGACTGAACAATAAACTGGCCAGTGTCAGCTTTAAAAGTCACCAATGGAAACATCTATTGCTTAAAGACACAACACTGACCTGACACTTCACTGGCATGATGGGAAATCAGCACCAGCCAAAAGCCAAAATGTTGCCAAGGCCATTTGGCAAGTCACGGCCATGGTTGGCAGCTTTGTCCACTCTACCAGCCACTTTGTCAGGTAACCCACATATTTGCTGTTCCTGCTTTGTTCTAAAAAAACACATTTGGCCCGAGATTAGTTGTCAGATTTCCAAGTGACTGTGACCTTCAAAATAAAAAAAGATAATGAGGTGACTTAAGCAGGATTCAGAGATCTTCTGACGTGACGCTACTGAATGAATGCTTACTCCTCAACTAAGCTGTTTCACTCTGCAGGAATCAATGAATTCTCACGTACACGGACTAAACTGCAGCTTATAAAGCTGAAAGTCAGTATGGTGTCAGTCAAGGATCTTGACTCAACTAGGTTGAACCTCTTACATCAACATGGACACATGATACATAATAGTCTGTAGATATATTTATGTTTCTGTGTATCTCGCAGCTGTTGTTATTCAGAACAGATGCCAACTTGGCTGCCACCGAGCCCATGAACTCGTTTGACTCTTTAAACAGTTTGATCCACTTGGATCCATCAAAACCATCAAAAACACACACAAAGTGTTTTTACCAGACTTTTCTTCCTGCGACTACAGACAGTGAACTTGTAATGTTTATGAGCTTTAGCAGGCAAACATGTTCATGTTTTCTTACATTTTCAGTTCCCTTGTGACAGTTTCTACATGCACGTTCCCCAATTAAAGCTATATTTGAAACCTTTTATTGTTAAGGTTATATACTTTCAACGTATGGTACTACATTTTGAAGTTTTGTCAGAACGATAATCGTCAGACTACAGATTTTACTGCAGTTTACTACAGTTTGAATTAAGTTTTCTGGATTAATGTGCATAATTTTGAACACCATCACCTGTCTGTGAAACATACAGTATGTTTCATTATTTCTTTCTCTGCTGCAAGGATAATTTTAGTCAGTAAATTTAGGAGGAGTGGTTGGTGGCTGATGTATCATGTATCAATCAATATCTGAATTTTGTAGGTTTGTTAGGAAATGTATGGACTTTTCAAACCTTCATCCAAAAACATGGATGCAGTATGCTGAGTTATAAGTGTTGTAAAGAAGTCGGTGACGACAAAGCTCTCTGTCAGCTGCTACCTTTGAACTGCTGTTGGTCAATCCCTGCACCCTGTTTTTATTATCCAGCATCACTGACATGTTTGACATCAGACCGTGGTGTAAAACGAGCAAAGAAGATGGAAGAATGAATTTCTCTTCAGTGAACAGCCGATGAAGAATGTTCTACGTGTTAAACACTAGGGAGCAGTGTAACTTCACGTGGCTGCAGCAGTTCCTTTAATTAAATAAACGCATGATGTCCCCAGCATGCATTATGCTCTCATTATTATTCTCAGTGTTCTTTTGATCCTCTCTTTCAAGTCAAAATGTGTCCGTTTGTATGACGAGATACATTTTTAATCGCTGACGCAGAACAGCCAAAGGTCATGGATCAATTTTTCTTTATGATCTCCTTCGACAGGTGACTTACCTCAACACTTGCAGGTGATGATAAACATTCTTCGCTCGGAGGACAGAATCAAACTGGTGAGAGATGACATAAGTACACGCATACATCAAAACAAAAACATACGCACACACACACACACACACAGACACACACACACATACAGTACAGGGCAGTGACTAACACTCTGGCATAGCAAACCCTCCAGAATGCATTTTATTGTGTACTTAAGACGCTTATTTTTTTCTCTGTAATTACGAGCTCATGAGAGCCGATTTGAACACACTCAGGAGAGCATTACCAAATGTTTCCATGGTGTTTGTGTGTGTGTGTGTCTGTATGCATTAGTGTGAAGTTGAGTTATTTCGTTTTATGTTTACCAGCTCTGTGTGCTCACACATCCTGAGGACTCAGTTACCCTATTACATCAAATTTGTACTCCAGTTTTCTTTGCATGTCCAGCTGAGACAGATTTTAGCAGGAGGGTCACTTCACATCTCTGGGGCATTTGATGCTGTACAAACGAGTTTTGCGCTTGCCACATTAGATGAATGTGATTAAAGTGTGGGTCCAAACCCCCCAAAAAGGGTTTTATGTTTATTTCAGCATGTCTATTAAACATAATGACCCTGTCCAGGCGGTGCGTCTCGAGAGTGCATGGTCAGACCGTGTGCGGTACATGGTGGTGGTCTACACCAGTGGGCGGCAAGACACAGAGGAGAACATCCTACTGGGAATCGACTTTACCAGCAAAGACTGGTAAGAGTGTGTATGGTTTTATGATCCTTTAACCCTTTAAAGTCGTTCTGAAAGTTGAAAGATTTTTCCTTTTATTAACATATGAAAACACGTTTACAGTGCTGATGTTTGGTATCTTTTCTTTCAACACAACATCCCCCATTAAACCTGACAATAGTTTTTTTCACTTTAACGTACTGTTGCACCATTATGGACTCAAAAACACAAAATCCCATTTGAGCATATCTATTTTCAACAAAAAGCAGGTGTAGCCGTTTATATATACACAAGAGACAGAGAGCTACAACACAGGCCTTACATTCCCAAAGTGAAAAAATGTAACATAAAAAGTCAAAAAGAGATAAAAAATGATCTGATCACGTTGGCTTGATCGGTGACTTTTGAGAGTTCATGGACCAGTGTGTAAAATAGGGCAGAATCTGGCAGATTTATGTAAAATAACAATTGTTATGTTTTTGTCACCTTAAAATCTTTTATATCTACAGAGCGAGCGGGTCTGTTTCACCGCTGTGTTTCAGAAACATCAAACACTCGCTCTAGATTTTTTGCATTTTTGTTTCACTGCCACCATAGTTTCTCCTACATGCTCAGAAGGGGGAGGTGAGGTGAAAGGGGTGTAGTCACCAACAGATGCCACAAAATCCTACACACTGGTCCTTTAAAAGCTAACAGAGCTCCGTTTATGATCGCTGTTACTAGTAGATGTTATATGAACTGTTTGGAATATTCAAATCTCTATTTATGAATGCAAATAACACTCGCCCACAGAGCTCTGCCTCAAACTGGAGCTGCAATACCTGCACTAAATGGCACACAGATTGTTGTTTTTTTTACAGCCATTTCCTGTTTGTTTAGATTCACAGCTGTTCGTTGAGTTACGCTATAATATAAGAATTGTAGCAACAGAGGTTTTTAATGTGGCAAACCACATTTTGTTTTGTTTTTGTTTTCTTTTTCTCTGCCAGCAAAAGCTGTTCGATCGGGATGGTGCTACCTCTGTGGAGTGACGCAAAGATCCATCTGGATGGAGACGGGTGAGTTTCCCCCCCTGTGATATGTCCCTGCTTCTTACCCAGCACTGCATCTACATCTGACACATGAGATGAACATGATACACACATAAGCTACGTGGTGCTCAGGGAATGACCATCTGTTTTGTTTGCTCCTCAGGGGCTTTACTGTGAACACGGCAGGTCGGACTCATGTCTTCAAACCCGTGTCAGTGCAGGCTATGTGGTGAGTAATAAACAACCTCTGGAGCCATGGTGGCTGTCTAAGAAATCCAGCTTCATGACACACCACAATAAATCTCCTGATGAACAGATGTGCCACTCTGCTGCAGTGAGGCAGGTTGAGGCAGCGCTGCTTCAGTCTGCCACCTGCTGACATGAAGACGCATGTGCATAGACCCTTTAACAAATTGTTAGCACCGCAGTAATATGATTATTTTTTACTCAAAACCAGAGTTAGTTTAATCATCTACAACTTTATCTTTCCAAAAAATCAACATCTAGGTCAGCCCTGCAGGTGCTGCACAAGGTATGTGAGGTGTCACGCAGGTATAACTACTTCCCTGGAGGCATGGCTCTCACCTGGATGGGCTACTACGAGAGCTGCATCGCCTCAGACCAGAGCTGCATCAACGAGTGGAACGCCATGAAGGACTTGGAGACCACACGGCCAGACTCGCCGCCCATGTTTGTTGCCAAGTCAGTGAACACAAACCAGCTTGAATCAGACGCCTTATGTAAAGACTAAAACAAAGCACTACTACACCTGTTGTTGAAATAGTTTGACATCTCAGTGCTGAGGTCTTTATGTGATTTTAATCTTTGGTAGGCCTTCAGAGAGAGAGAGGACAGAGTGCCTTATTAAAGCCAAACTCAGAAGCATCATGACGTGCCAGGACCTCGAGAACGTCACCTGCAAACAGGTAAAATAAACAGCAGCACACACACTGAAATAACCCACTGTTTTGCATTTCTTTCTCTTGGTTTCATTTTCATTGGCTAGATTTACATTTCATTCTCTAACGATCTCTAACTCGTTTTCAAATTGACCTTGCAGTTGTATTTTATGGAAGTTATCTGCAGATTTCTCTTGGATACGATTTTATAATAGAATCTCATTTATACTCTTTTATATTACAAATTATTATATGTTATATACTATTACACTCACACAGCTCATCCCAATGATTTCTTTTCGGCAGATCCGTACAGAGTTGGAACAACACATGAACTGTAACCTGAAGGAGTACAAAGAGTACATCGACAATGAGATGCTGCTGATCCTGGGCCAGATGGACAAAGCTACTCTAATCTTTGACCACGTCTACCTGGTGAGACAACTCTTCACCAAAACATCTTTTGTTTCTCGTGAATAACTGTGAGATGAAACAACTCTCTCCATCCCCGAGGAAGATTGCTTTCCTGTGAAATGATTGTTTTTGGAGAAAGAACAAGCTTACAAAGATTTGAAAATATACCGAGACTAAACAGTATTTTCCTCATTTGTTTGTAGGGATCCGAATGGAATGCATCTAATTTGGAGGAGCTGCAAGAGTCGGGGTGATTCATTTTTATATTATGGAGGAACTAAGATAGCCAGGCACAAAAAAAACATTTTCATTATGATTTGAGCAAGAAGGAATGTTGTTGATGAGTTAACTTTATCTTTCCTCCCCAGGGTGGGCTATATCCTCAATGTTACCAGGGAGATAGACAACTTCTTTCCAGGCACATTCAGTTATCACAACATACGCGTCTACGATGAAGACGCCACTGACCTGCTGGCTCACTGGAATGACACATACAACTTCATTGTTAAAGCAAAGTGAGTCCTGAGTGGAGCAGAAAACATGTTTATGCTCACGTATGTATCAGTTTAGCAACATCTTATCATCTCACATGCCAGTTAAGATAGATTTGTAATACGATGTAACTTTCTTTATTTAGATTTAAGAGAGAGATTTAACTTACAAAACACTCTTTGCACTCAAAACACTCTTTACCTGGATCTGTCCACTACATGCCACCCAACCCCCCATGTAAAACCTCATGTGACCATGCAGCTGAAGTCACTTGATAATAACCAGGTCATCTCCATAAGGGAACATTCAGACCAGGGGTGTCCACAAGAAAACTCACAATTTACGTTGCAAAATAGAGACACAAAGAAGTTTAATTTGGTTTGTGTGTCACCCATTTTTTCCAAAATGCAACCTGAGTCAGTGGACGACCCTTCTACCTCTAAGCCACACCCTATCCGTGTCTGTGTCTGGCTGTATCTGGCTCACAATTTACACTAGAAACACGAAGAAGTTTAATTTGGTTTGTGTACAATGGTTTCAGAGAGATGGCGAAAAAGGAGCATTTGTCAAGAAACATAGACGGTGAATGAAAGTGAGGGAGCACCGGCCTCGATAAAGCTGGTTAATCAGCAAAATAAAAACTTATTTCCCGATTGTTTCACAGTGGTTACCTTCAGCACAAATAGTCACACCCACAGCAATGCCTACACACACTGCCGGATAACCCTGCTGTGATTCACAAGACCTGATCTTGTCTGAACGTACCCTAACAACGAAACAATCACCATCTGCTAAGAAAGACGATGAGCTGTATTTAAACTCTCTAGGAGAAAGCTTCTTCTTTGTTTTTATAATTTTGTTCTAAATTCTCGCCCACAGAAAGAACCACTCCAAGTGTCTAGTTCACTGCAAGATGGGTGTCAGTCGGTCCGCCTCCACAGTCATCGCTTACGCCATGAAGGAGTACGGCTGGTCGCTAGAGAAGGCTTACAACTTTGTCAAACAGAAGAGGAGCATCACACGACCCAACCCAGGTTTCATGAAACAGCTGGCTGAGTACGAGGGCATCCTGGATGCGAGGTACAGCGCCTACGTGTGTGTGTACAGTTTTTTCTTTAGTTGTCTTCCCTGTTTTTTGACTGTATTTGTATGTTTCCAGTAAACAGCGTCACAACAAGCTGTGGCATCCAGACGCAGACTGTGAGATGGCAGAGGGGCAGCAGGGGTTGGCTCAGTGTTGTGGAGGCGAGGAGGGAGGCCACCTAACTCCAGAGCCAGGGATGTCTCCCTGCTGTGAGGAGGCGCTGTCTGATAAGGGGGCTGCATGTCCCTCCCCATGCAGGACTGTCTCACTGGAGATCGACCCTGCCTACAACAACTACTATTTCCGCCGGCTCTCTGACTCAGCGCTGGACAGCGAGCCATCTACGCCCGTGCGTGGCCCTCCTCTTCTCGGCATGGAAAAAGTCTTCATAGAAATCGAAGACGTGGAGCGGGACGCCCTGCTGGATGATGAGGCCTTCGATGGGCGTGAAGGTCTGCCGCTCTCTCACTTTGGGCCTTCGGCAGAGGGAACCGCCGCCCAAACGAGCTCTCGGGGACCTGAGCCCCTGGAGGAGCTGCGTCTGAGGCTGGAGTTCAGCACGGTGGAGGAGGAGGATGAGGAGGAGGTGCAAAAAGAGGAGGCAGAGATGGAGGTGCTCATGCAACCAGATGATGGCGGGGGTGGGGAAGGAGGTGGAGGAGAGGAAACACAGGATGCAGATACAGAGGGTAACGGGATGGACCTGGCAACTCTGAATGAAAACTCCAACAATAACAACCACATGAGCACTCCGCGTAACCTTTATGTAAGTTTAAATTACGTGATTAACGCTGTTAAATTTATTCATTTCATGAATCTGAGTTTGATCTTTTTTTTCCTTTTCTCTCTTTATTTAGGAAACAGCTTCCTCCATCATCCCTCCAGCTGATGCTTCCACCGCTAAATCTAAGCAGAAAGACTCTCCACCCCTGGTCTCTAAGCTTTGCCTTAACCCCAGTCCTCCTCAAGTCCTGAGTTCTTCACTCCCACTGTCCCTCACCTCTCCTGAAGGCCTTGTGTCATCTGCGGTACTGCTGTGCCCCTGTGGCCCTTTGTGTGACTGTGCCAACTGTGCTTCCTCCACGCCGACAGCTCCACTCGACAGAGACGAGCAGCCAGGAGACTCACCGCATTTACCAGAGCCAAAAGACGATGGCGATTTAGCGGAAGTAAAGACGGAGAGTAGATGCGCAGCTTCCTCGGATGCTCTCCCCGAGCTGATGACAATGGATTTGGAGGAAGACAAGCCTGCTGTGGCTTGCTACATTGGCCAACAACAGGAGACCCTTATGCAGTTGCAGAGGTCCGGGCTGGTCCGCCGGCGTGCAGAGAGACTAGAGAGACTTTCAGGTTTGACCCAGGAGAGCCTGCAATCTCTGAAGCCTTTGCATGCATGCCAAAGGTCCAAAACGAGCCCCTGTCAAGCTGAGGATGAAGACGAGTTCTCTGCCTTCACCGAGAACTTCCCTAAATCTTCTACACCATGCCAAGTGCGGTTAGAGCCACTGGTGGTGCCACTGACCAATGAAGCCTTGTTGGGGGTGGTTGGGTCTGGGTTGCTCACACCCACCTCCTCGCCTCATGGCTCCACACTGACACGCAGCTCCAGCAGTGACAGTCTGCGCAGCGTGAGGGGGAAACCCGGCCTCGTGCGTCAGAGGGCGCAGGAGATCGAGACCCGTATGCGTCTTGCGGGCCTGACCGTGCCCTCGAGGCTGAAGCGGTCCAACTCGCTGGCCAAGTTGGGCAGCCTCAACTTCTCCTCGGAGGACCTGTGTTCAGCCTGCTCCTCGGACGCAGGGACACTACTGCTCCTCTCGCTGTCCCCAGAGCCAGACACCGGCCTGGAGTGGGACTCGCCCACCACCTCTGCTAAGCCTCGGCCCTGCAAGGACCTGCACACTTCAGAGAGAGCACTACTAGGTGAGCCCAGAAGCTGACACATCAAGTGGAGGTTATAAACACTCCACACTCCCCCTCATCCGTCACTCTGTGGGTCTGGAGAGCTCAACGAATGAAAACATAAAAAAAACAAAAACAATGCCAACTGTTATAACTGTTATAAGGAGTGTACACTCTCGTTTGCCACATTGTTTCTCAAACTGCTGTTCACGGTGATGAAAGTCATATTGCTGTATCTGACAAATGTGTTAAGCCATCAGTTCACCTCTAAGTTGGTTTGATTCATGGACAAACAAGTGCCTTACCTACGAGACCAGAGGCACAGAGCTGTGTGTTAGACTGCAGGATGAGACGGTACAAGACACTCACAGTACGTGACGCGTACCAAATTATGGTCCATCCATTGGCACTTAGATTATATTTACCTGTCTGGTACAAAGTGGTAGCCTACATTGATAAACTTGAGTCCCTCCAGTGGAGCTTGACAGAAAGCCAAGTGTTAATAAATGTAGAGTTGTTTACCGCACAGTTTATGTTTTAGATGCTAGAGGGTTGTAAAATTAATGGTTACCTCATGTTGCATTCATGGAGCTCTTTTTTTTTTTTTTTTTCGCAGATGAACCCCGGGCTCGAGCTTAATGCAGTTCATTTTGCTGATGTCAAATTAAAGTGAGGAAATCGGTCTTTAATGCAGAGGAGTGTGTTGATGCATTACTGCGTAACTGTATGCGAGTCTGTGTGAGTGAATGGAGGATGAAAGAGACGAGAGAAGAAGTTGTGACTTGTTTTTTTTTTTAGCCAGAGGCTTGCTCACTGTTTTCAACAAACAGAACAAAAAAATTGGAGTTTGTTGTTCCTTTGCACTGCTTTTATTTTTTTAAAATGTGTGAATACTGGTACACAGCAAGCTATCTTCCAACATAACATTAGAGTAATGTTACTGACCTCATCATTCCCCTACAATGTTCTTGGGAGAGCAGAGAGCGAGTGAGGAGTCACGCTGCATGGTTTGAAATCATAATACAAACGCCTAGTGTGACAGGAACTGAAGATTTGTGGCAGTCTAATGAGTTAATGTAGGTGATGGGTTTTTCCCAGGCTTTTTGACACAAGACAAACATTTTCCATCCTCGAGCGGTTGCCAACATTTTACTCATTTGTGCTTTTTTTATTATTATTATTATTTTTAATTTGAAAAATGTGAAAGACCAAAGTTCTTTGGCTGTCTCGACACATTGAAAACACCATCGACGCTGTACAAAAACGTGTGAACCATAATGTCAATCATGTACGTCATGTCATGTATTTAAAAAAAAATGCTGTCACATCTTTTTGCACCTTTTTTTGGGGAGAGGAACGAAAGAAGAGACTCAGCGAAGTCGTCGGGCTCATAGCTGTTAGGCTTTTATGGCTCATATCAGTCGGCGAGTTTTGAAAGCTTTTTGTCACGCTGACGTGACAATGATCACAATAGGTTACTTCACAGTTTTGTAACCATTTTCTTTTTATATTTAAGTATGCAGTAACTTTTGTACTGTACATTGCTGTAGTTTGAATGCATATTGCACTTTTTATGTTGTTCAAAAATAATGTACTGTATGTGTTCATTATGGAAATAAACATTTCTTTTACATAATATACCACCGTTTGTGTTTTTTCTCAGTTCATTCGAGGCTAATAGTATCAGAAAATGTTACGTTTAACCTCCCTGAATGGTTATAACTAAATATCTGTGCAGTGACTCGACTGTGGTGCCTATATCCTGAAATGACATCATCATGCCCCCATCTGTATGTTTTGGCAGGAGAGCCGGTCTCTAACAGCCAGGTTACATAACATTTGGCTTCCCGTCACTGTTTGCGTGACATCAGTGAATTACTTAAGTTACACGCTCTTGTTCCTTCTTTATGACTGTGCGTGTCTGTATAATGAATGGTAGGCCCTGTGTACAGTACAGCATGTTGTTGTGGGGGCGACAAGTGGTAAAGATGTAATTTATTGTGTGTTTGCGTGTGATTTGGCGGCGGTATAAAGCTATTCAACTTCAAATTTTTTGTTTTTTTGCATATATATGAGACCCTTCTACAGATATTTGACATCAAATCTGTTGTAAGATTGCAAACATTTAAATGACCGAGAGATCAAACAAGGCACTCACTCGTCATCAGTGTGCCAACAGGCCTGTTTAGCCTGTCTTGAATTAATGATGATCTTAAACTGGAGACAGATTGGCTTTGGTCTAGACAAGATTGAATGACCTGTAACCCTTTTTCAAACACAAAAACACCGTTTGGCAAGAACACGAGGACTTCTAGTTGCATGTCTGTCAACGCGGTCTCTGGATGTGTGTCGGCCCCTCTTCCCCTCCTTCTGCCGGTGATTTCTTGGCTGCCAAACCTCCACTTTTGTTTTATTATCTGAGGACGTATCCTGTTTTGGATGTTACTATAGAGACCAAGAGAAACAAAAGAAAAAGGGGTCTGAGCTATTTTTCAGACGATTTCCTACACTCCATGTTGGCTGCAGTTACTCATTTATCCCAGACTTCTATCATCATCTCCTGCTTATCTTAACTAGATTCCTGGAGTGAAGTCGTATCTGTACTCCCTATGACACCTCCATGCAAAACATGTTGTATAAGGAAAATGGAAAAAAATAGGGCATTCTCCATATTTAATCATCCATAACATCCATTTGGATACAAGGTGAAAAGGTCACCACCTATGTGTCTGAAATCTCTGCTCACGTTCTCCATGACCCTGAATCCACAATCCAGAGATGGAGATGGTAACGATTCTCCAAGGTTTCTCAAGACAGCGAAAAAGCAAAGCTACAAGTTTCCCCTGATTGTGTTAGTCAAATGTGCTGTGACATCACATGGATGTAATATAAGGCTCCCATTGCTTCTGCATTTGAGGGAGGACTGAGCATCACCAAACAACCAACAAAGAGCGCTCTGTCGGTCCTAAGAGATAGACAGAGAAAGCGATCGACTCAGCTACGACGTCTTACTGGTAAGTGTCATCCTCGGCGTATGATAGTGGATCAATATTATATGAGTCTTGTTGTCAGAGTAGAGAGCTGTCATGAGCAAGGCCTCTGCTCAGCTTGTTGTGTTGTACTTAATCAGCGCTGATAAAAACATGATAAGTTGCCTGTTATTCAAGATGCTGAGACTTTTGAGAGGTTCGGTGGTTTTGAATTCCTGTATGTCTGAATATGTTGAAGGAGCCGAGCACATGGTGATCAAGTGATCAGCCTTGGGTATTCAGGGAGGTTAAAACAGGATAATAGAGCAGTTGTTAACAGGGATGGACTGCCTCAGGGGAAGAGGTTCCCCACAATGACTGATAGGTGGAGGATGATCAATGAATGCAAACTCCACTGAGCTCTACTATGGATTTAACCTGATGACTCCACATGACCTGAAGACAGTTTGTAACTTCTTTTATTGACAAAACATCGCAGCATTAGTATTTGTATCTTCTCACTCGGCTATAACCACTGTTGTAGGGTGATAACATTAGCTCCCTTAGCCGTGTCTCTGGCCAGTGACCAGGCCTGTCAGATGATAAGACAACAGCAGTCATATGTTGTCACACAGAGGGGGGTTATGAGGCCACAGACAGGAAAACAGATTCATGGTCCACATCATTGTTCATTGTGCCTCTTCATTTTCTCTGCTTACTGCTGCACTTTAGTGGATGAAAACTCATTAAGCAATTATACAACTGCATGGAAAAGTTTGTCTCTGCGACACGATCATTTAAGTTTTGCCTCATGTTTTGCTCTCATTCCACCTCCTCCTACCATTAATCATTACCAGCACCATAACTATCAACGTCACTGCTACAAGAGTAATAAAAGCAGTCAACAGCATCTGATAATGTCCCTCAGAGAAGACTAATTAAACACAAAACATCTCCAAACTTAGATTAATATGGTGCAGGGACGTTTTTTTGAAATGCTAATCTCTTCCTGATACATGCAACATGTAAAAAAAAAAGACAGGTCTTACTGGCGCCTAATCAATTAATTGTGTCACATGAAAACAAATCAGCAAAGAAAATCTGACAAGGCGCACTAGAAAACATGCTGACTTTTAAAATGCAGAGTGGGGAAAATAGGATTTGCTAACAGATTTTGTCATAAGACTTTGTGAACTTTAAATACTAACAGAGAGGAGTGAACTCAATTAGCCAGACACAGCTTTCCATCTGCTTTGATGCGGAGTATCCCAAAACATTGATGCCAGATTTTTACTGATCACTGAGATAAAGTGTTAAATCAAATCATCTATTCAGTTTGCCAGAAAACAAATGTTTTTACATTGCATACAGTTTAAGGAGAAGCAAATAATGCTGCAGCGATACTGCTGAGTCAGTCCAAAACAAAAGATTCAAATTAACAAGTGAGATTGATGCAAAATCCTGTGACTGTAATTTGAATTAAAGTGGACATCGCAAGTGTGTGAATAACCCAACAGAGGCTACACTATTAAAGTCATAAGATACTCCAATTCAGCACTTTCACTGAAAATAACTGCTGTGTGACTATGAGTTGTTTGCTACACGCTACACGCTGAAAACATTTCTAATGTCTAGACAGTGTTATGACTGTGAAACTATGAGCAACTGGACTCACGCATGACACGGAAGTGTAGCCTGGGTTCAGAAACAATGTGTTTACTGAGCCAGAGGTGATCAATCAGAATCAGCAAACAATGCGTCAAAGGTGAGGCAGAAGGCAGAGTCAGGAAACCAAAGTTAAACTAGTCACTAGGAGAACAAACTGGCACAGGATGAAGCGAACACACACATTAAATATACACAGGTGAAACCAATAGGGCCGGGGAAACAATCAAACTGGAGATAAACACACATGGACGGGAAGTGAAGTGGTTTGAAACAAGAAGGGAGTAACAAAATAAAACAGCTAACATGACTGAATTATCTAATATAACTTAACATACTTGACGAGATATGATATGTTAAATCAAGGTTGTCTGACACAGCCTAACGTGTAACCAAGTTCTCAGTGTATTATTCAAACTGGAAATATGAATAGAGAGGCTGTGTCAGAGCATGGATCACATGGTCAGCAGGCAAAACTTTTAGGCTGGCAACTTCTTGCATGATTTGGGAGGATTGACGTTTTGTTGTGAGATTAACCTCATGCCTCTCTCCACAGACCAGTATGGGACAGAACCAGGACAAACTGGAAGGAGGAGAACAGGCCCTAGGTGAAGGATCTGAGGAAACAAGTCCAATCCCTGACTGTGGAGGTGCAGGCAGTCAGACAGGTGATGTCATGGAGGGAGGAAGCTCCTGTGAGGAGGAGGCTGGTAACACTGGGGAAAATTCAGGGGAGCCAGACGCTCAGGATCTGGACGAGAGCCCCGGCCAGGAGCCAACAACACCTTCTAGCGAGAAGCACATAAATTTGGGGGTGAGTCCTTTCGCTGCAAGGGAGGTGAGACAGGGAGGGGCTGCAGGAAAGGAGGGAGGAGGAGGAGGAGGTGGAGAAGGAGGCAGGACGGCTCCACTGGTTCCACAGGAGACGGACAAGAACCAAAAGAGCACTGCGAGGATTGAGGAAAGAGCCAGAGCGTACAAGCTGTACAATCAAATCAGGAGAGAGGAGAAGAAGAAGACTGAGAGGGAGCGTCACACATCCTCAAAGATCAAGATGGAGTATCAGGACGAGGGAACCGCCCCACATGAGGAGTGCCAAGATGAAAACTTCTCAGCTGGAGTTTCATATGAAAAGTCTGGCCTTGCTACTGCCTCAGAGGATGCAAACTCACTTGGAAACACAGAAAAGGACGCTGTGATGATGAAGATGAGCAGATGTGGAGCTCATGCAGGAAGTGAGATTTTAGCATCTGTTCAACAAGATCAAAAAGACAGCATCATGGCGGACGTTGCGGATGAAGATATTGAACTCTGTGCAGGAACAGTGGGCCGCTTGAGTAAGAGGAAGGCACCGCCTACAGCTCAACCCCTACATCCTTTGAAAAACAGTCTGCAGAATGAGTCTCTATCAGACATGAGTGATACCATTCACTGTAGACTTCCAAAACAGAGAACAGAGAATACCATAAATGAGGAAGCGCTAACATGTGAGGCGAGGCCAGTTTCAAATGACTCCAACTCTTCAATAAAACCAAAGGTCACTGATACTGATGACCAAGGAGAGTCAGTGAGGCCTTATCTACAAATGGATACAACTGAAACAACCACAAATCAAAAGAATGACTCGAATTTGGCATCAAATCCAGCCCCACCCTCTGAACCCAGCTCTATTTTGGAGAAGCTACTGAAGAGAAATAGAAAGGAGACAACCCCAGCTCTCTCAGATATAAAAGAGGTTGACATAACCAACAAGGACACCGTGGATGTTACTGAAAAGAGGATCATTGACAGTGCAGAGATAACCACTGATAAAAATTTGTCAATACGTGACATGAAAGGGTTGAAAGAAAAACCAAAAGAAAACCTTGCAGGCAGACATCATCACACTGACACTGCTGACACCGCAGATGTACTCTGTCTTCAGCTTGGAGTGAGTGGAAACACTAAGTGTGACAGCTCACTCACAAACTCACATTATCCCGAAGCTGATTGTCAGAGTTCAAAGAAGAACTCAACAGAAGCTTCAAAGAAGAAGGACGTGGAGATCAAGCCAAACATGAGCGGCTCTAAAAACCTGAACACAAAGAGTTCACAATCAGCTGTTTCACATGAAAGAATGTCATGTGAAGCAAGTGGTGTGATCACTGAGGAATCTGCACCTTCTTCAGTGTCTGATGCAATGTCTCCACCCACAAACAGTGATGGGAAAAGTGCAGACTCATGCTATTTATTTACTGCTGAAACGACAGATACCAGTACTGTAGGACCACCTCTACAAATAAAGAGCGACAGCAAGAGCAAAGCTGATCCACAGTTATCTGGCTCTGCATGCTCAGATGATCAGCCGCCTGTGCGCATGAGAAAGAAGAAGGTGAAGGACTCTACTGCACCAGCTGTGGATATTGGCTCAGTTAAATCAGAGGAAAGTCTCCAGGTCACAGCAGACATGAAGCAGGATCTCTGTGTGACACTTAACACAGAAAATATGACTCCAGATCAACCTGATAACAAACTTGTCAAAGAGAGCGATGGCAGTGTATCAGAGAGAGATGAATCCCAAAGCACTCCCAAATCTAGGCCTGTCTCTGAACTCATAAAGGAGACCATTCAACTGCATGAAAAGCTGCAGCACCAGGACCGGCCAAAGCCAGCTGAAGTCAAGTCTGACGAGCAGGGTCAGTCTGTGAAGGTGGCACAGATGAAGGCGGCTTTCGACTCAGCTCAGAAATCCCCGGACAAGGCAGTCGAGAGGAAGCCATCGATGCGGAAAGGTAAGGGTCAAATCTATACTACAGTATCAAAGTTTAGAAACTGTGAATAGTGCAGAACAATAACAGGTAAATAAATCATTTGTTATTGAAAAGAGCCAATGAACCAATGAAGTCTGCTTTCCTGGTCCATGAACCAGGAGAATCTGTGCTGCCAGATTAACCACAAACACTTGCATCAAGCCTCATCTATACGACTGAAGGAGGGGCAAAGAAAAAATAAATTGGTTGATGGAATACAGCTGTTTTCTTCTGTCAAAAGTCTGCATCACTCCGGATTTGTGAAATACCGCCATCTTGTGGCCCTGTAATACACCTGTGGTACATTGTGTTCTTCTGGAAATATATTTTTAATATCATGGAATGACACCTAGAGCAGGAATATTGCACAAGCATGTTGTATTGTTTCACTGCCTATCACAACCTGTACATTATAAGTTGTTATTTATGGACATTAGAGGCAGCTTCATAAAAAAAAAATGTAAGTGGATGAAGGACAAAACACAGGTGAACTGACACACTCACCAGCTACACTCCTCTGGTTTCCAAGCCAAATCCTTCCAGAAAAGAAGATACATACCTCCTGTTAATTGATAAATAAACTGTAAAATGATGATGCTTTTCTAAATTATATAATTATAAAATAACAGGAAGTTGATGATAAATAGGTGGCTTATAGATAAAATAAGATAACAGGAATACCACAATAATACTACAGGAGATTAAAATGCCATAAAAGCGACATACACGTATGTTTACATCCTTATATTTTGTATATCTTTGAATTTATTCCCACGTACTCACTCACAAATGCAAATAAACACATAAAAACAATAAATATTTTGAATATTATGGCTCAATTAGTTGCTTCTAAATGCTGAGTGGATGCACCTCCACATAGAAGAAGAAGCCGCCTGTTACTTGATGAATAAATTGTAAGCAGAATTATGCTTTTCTAAATAATATGATTATAAAATAATAGGAAGATGGTGATGAATAGATGGCATATAGATAAAATAAGATAACAGGAATATCACAATAACATCACAGATGATTAAAACGCCATAAAAACACACAATTACTGGTGATTTTCTGTCACTGGAAAACCTGAAGACAGAAGGAGCTCTAGTCCCTGTTATCCAATAAAGGTGTCTCTGATTGGCTCCCGGAGCTGTCTGTCAAACAGAGGCTGATCCACTTAGAGCTCGCCAAGCCAAAGGAGGGGGCGGGGCTAGCGACAGAGTGGGGAAAGAGCACACAGAGCGAGCGAGCGGTGTCAGCATCACGGCAGCGGCTCCGGCAGAGGGAGGACTCAAAAGTGGGATACGCGTTGGGCTGTGTTATATCGTTTGGCTTTCGGGAACACTTTAATTTTTCTCCTTCAGAAGGTAGGTTAAAGATTACGTGATATATTCAGACTCTATATTCTATCTATTTTTCTCGGGGCTTTTTTTTAAAATCGGCTCCAACGGTTCAAACGTTTTCTCCACCAACTGCCATCCAGACGGGAAAGTGCACGCGCTAGCTAAAATGAATCGGGATAGACTGAACCGTGGCCTTCAGTGGCGGTTAGCTGACAATGCCAAAAAAAAAAAAGTTTTTTAAACGATACCTTTTAAAAAAAATAGCTGTTTTCAACTGAGGGGTTTTGTCCGCGATGTAAAATGTGCCGTTGGACGTTATTCAGCGGGGTGGGGTAGCTTTAGCCATAGTGCGGCAGGAAAACTTATCTCCGAAACGACAGATCCACATACACGGAGGTGCAAGGCAGCACAACCGCGCCCTGGCCTTTGGCATCCTGATTGTTTAATATAACTAGACTCTTCACGGCTGAACAATAGGCTCAAGACAGGACACATATCCAAGAATTAACTCTTTCATTTACTGAAGCAATCGATATTTTTTTTCTCTTTGATTTTTTTTAATTTTTTTAACCCAATAGCTAATATTCATCCAGATGCCAGCTTCAGATTTGACCCACTAACACACTGCTATGGATAATAGGTGTTTTGATAGCATCCATGCGAAACTACAAATGGAGTTACAAATGTGTCCCTCCATCAGCTCAGTTTGTTTGACCATAACACGTGGAGAATGGTTGGTATGAAATTATGCAGACAACCAACCTCAACCTCCTCTAGTAGTTTGTTACAGTCAGTGAAAGTAGACATGGATGTCTTGTATTGAGTCATTAGTATCATGTTAGACAGATGTTCTTTTAATTATGCCCCTTTCATAGATAGATAGATAGATAGATAGATAGATAGATAGATAGATAGATAGATAGATACTTTATTGATCCTGAGGGAAATTCAAGCTTCCAGTAGCAGCATCAGATGAAAATGAACCGATAACATGGTAAGCATACATTAAAATGAATCTATAAGATAAATCTAGATTTAAATTAAACCTGTGTTTTTATCTTCACAAATAGAAAGCTATATAAAAAGAAGAAATGGAACTACAAATAGATAATTAAAAAAAAAACTATATAGAGTTAAATTAGGCTGTAGATAATGAATCCAGGTCACAGCATACAGCAGGGGTAGTAGGAATAGAGTAGCAAGGGTCAAATTGAGATGGGCTACCAACCTAAACATACTTTATTTGGTTTGCATATTAATGACAGGGTCATTTAATCTTGGAGTGTGTTTTTTTTAGTCAACCATCAGTCAGACAGGAAATCAGCAAACATTTATATACCTGGAGGTACAGCGTATTTGGCAGTTTTGGTTGATAAAATGACTCCTTTATCTAGTTAATTGATTATTTGTACTATGAATTCAACTCACCCTTATAATTTGACCTATTTCTGCCTAAGAGGTGCAAGTAATGTGATACTCAAATACCAATACCGCTCCAGGAAAGCGGTATACTGAAAATTGATCCATAACTGAAGGTTGTATGGAGACCTTGTCGTAAATGGTCTCTCCAGTAAAACCTTAGTGGCTGTGTGTTGACCCAAGTAGTCCTTTGTGTGACCCCCCCCCCCCTATCATCTGTCCCTGCGCCATCACTGGCTCATTTGCTTGCTCATGACAATAGGGCAGATTGATTTGTAATGACCGTGGTTAGTGTGCCAAAAGGGCAGCATGATTTGCATATCTGGCCCCTGTTTTGAACTGGGTTATTCAGCTTCCGCGTGTATTTAGCTTCCCTTGCCGAGACCCGTTGTGGGATGCAGAGCAGGTGAAGGCTGGCAGAGCGACCTTCAGGGTCAACAGTCAGCGGTGCTACAGCTGTGTTTGGACTTGTTAACCATTCCAGACGCATCAAGCTCCGCTGGTTGCACTGCAGTACAAGGTCTTTAGAAGTGCGTAACACGCCGTCCTATGGCTTTGGCTGAGAGAGGAAGTGGGTCAGGAAGCAGAGGGAAACTAAGCATGAGATGTGAGGGAGTCTTGGTTCCTATCGACTGCAGCAAGGCGTGCTGGTGTGGGCTGTGGTGTAGTGTGGAGTGCATTTTAAGTTAACATTTTAAAGAGCAGGAAGATTTATATCCAGTATCTTATCTATTACATCTAATTCATCAGTGTTGATGGAGGTCATCTCAAGTCACTGTAGGGATTTAGGTAGAAACTTGTGTGTTACATAGAACGTATGATATACCTCGTGTTAAAGTCAGTTCTCATATCAGTCTGCTGGAATAATCAGTACTCGGTAAAAGAAGCTTAATATTTGGTCATCGGTTTGGCCTCTGTATCTCAGTTGGACTCAAAGATTGCATTCTTTGAACATGTCTGACATACCTCAGTTTGTGTCCAGTCCTGTCTGTACTAGATTGCTATCTGAGCGCACACTTTCTCTGCCAGAAACTCTCCAAATGACAAGCCACAGCTTGAAAATTCAACTATTTAAATGCATGGTTTGTGTACTGTGTTTGTTCCTGGCACACCTGCTAGTTTATTAGTGTTTGTTTGTTTGTTTGTTTGTTTGGACTAGCCTGATAATTAAAGGGGTCGCATGCCTAAATCTGTGCCTCTAATTGCAGAAAATAGACATGATGACAGTGAATGTTCTACGTTTAATAAGCCACAATTAAGTATGTTACATATATAGATCTAAATAGTTGTTTATCTCAGCTTGTTAGATGTGTATTATCTTCTATAATCTTCTCTTCTGTATTATTGAACTTTTAGGAACAAGTTTGCTTGTTTTGCTTGTAATCTATATCAAAGATGACGTTCAAATGTTCTTTCAGCTTCGTATCTTAGCAAATCCAGCAGATGCACATTAACTGACTGACTAATACTATTTCTTCCATTGGTCTTTCCCACCACAGCTGACAACATCTGTTGAAATGGAGCAGTGGTTTGCACATTTCTCATTGGGGGAGGGGGAAGTTGCTGATCAGGAAGAGGAAGGGATATGCTTTGTACTCTCAGGCTATAATATTTAGGAGTTGGCTTTAAAGAACAATGGGCAGGGGATTGTGAACGTGTCCTCTTGTTGCATTGATCACCTGTCAGGAAAGGTGCAAGTGAGAACTTAGGTACTGGTTATATATTCAGTTTGTGCTGCTGTAGTTAGAAAAGTAACCATGTGCAAGCGGTCATAAAAACTAGAGCTGTTCCTGTCGTGAGTAATTTTACAAGATTTTAAAGTGGTTTCTTTCAAATCTTGACTTTAAGCAGGATAAGCAGTTTTAAGTCTCACAGCACCAACATTAATAAAGAGTTAGCTGGAATACAATTTAAAGCACGGTCGGCATCACACTAAGCATACATTTTTGGCACATCTATGGTTCCTAGTCTGTTTTTCCTCCTCTGGAATGAGGAAGTTGGCACAACCTCATCACTTGACTTCTGGTGTTTAAAATCTGCAGTCAAGATGTCTGACACGCTACGCGCTGTTGATAAACGTACACACAATGTCTTATGTGTCACAGACTTAGGTCACTTTGCTTGTCTGTCTGCAGATCTCATTTCCAAATACAAACGCATACGACGGCATTCCTTGAAACACTGGTGCATAATATATTGTTTCCCGGTAGTATTTAAATCGAGCAGTGCAAAGGCTACATGGTCACGTGGGTTGGAAAGAGGTGAAAAATCAGCACCTTATCTCATTGTTGCAAAAAACAAAACAAAAAAGAAACGCTGGAATGTAGCTGGAATCTGATTACAATGGTGGTCCGTGGCCTTGGTTACAGGAAGGGGATTTAGGTGGCGTCTCATGCGGTCTTGGTGACAAAAGGCCAAAGGCAGCCAGTGTATGAAGAGCACTGAGGCGATATCACTGGTGTGTGAGTGTGTGTGAGTAGTGGCAGAGAGGGGTGGCATGGGAAGTGTGGGAAAGAAAAGTGTGTGACCATTATGGCTGTGAAGTTACATTATGAAACTTTCTGTATGTGTATTGTCGGCTTATTACCTTACAATTTGTTGGATGGACCCGGAGAGTGACTCCCTAGATGACGCTGGCAGTCACATTGCAGGGAAGTCGACAATAACGACAATGATTAAATGAACCAACAAACAAAGGAATTGCAAAACCAAACATGTAGCAGATAAGACCTGTTGGGAAACCCAGCCGAGCCTTGTTTTATTTGCTGATTGCATATATCCACTGAGAGCTTTCTGCATGCCGGTGACCTCACCTCTAGACCACGTGCCATTTTTAATATAAATGGCTCAAGATGAGACAAATATTGAGGCAACAGACTAACACTGGAATACGCTTCTGTTTTGCAGCCCAAAGATGCGTATTGTTTTAAGTGTTATTGCACATGCGGCAGCCACTATGTTTGTATATTTCACTAGTGTGGGAAGTTGTGTGGTAGTTACGACTTCTGTTGTCTCTGGATGCACCGTGTAAGGACTTTTTTTGGTGCCTTGTCAAGCTCAATCTGTTGTGAGAAATAAGTGTGTGTTCTGTCAACCTAACGCGACGTCACCCACACCCATAGGTTTGTGGACAAGCCTCGAGTTTGGAGTTATAGATGTTGCCACATCATAGTTTTCAGGAGCCAGAAATGACTATATTTGGATGAGATTGAGGAGCCAGTGGGTGATGTACTGCGAGTTGGGCTGTGCTTAGTTTTGACTCAAGCAGGAAAAAATGGCATCCTGCCTGGTTATAAACATCATTCAATAGTATTGAAGGTATCAAAGGAATAAAAAAACAAATCTACAATCAGATTTTGAGTGACTTCCAGTAATTGCACACTAAAGTATAGATTTCTTTTTTTCATATTAATATTGTTTAAAATTGTGGTATCATTTCAACGTGACACTGCAATAACAGGATCTTGATTAATATTTGATCAGCACTGCCTAGTTTGAGTTTAATAGTCACTGACAATATAAATAATGGACGGTGCATGCATGACGTCACCCGTAGGTGTCTGAAGAGCCGTTTTGAAGCTCAAAATATGTGGCTATAGCCATGTGTTGGCAGTCCTTCCTTCTCTGCCTCTCATTTAATCTAAATATCGTCAAAGACATGGATCATCAGTGGACCCGAGGCGAGCCAAATGCCAGAGTGCTCAAGCAAGCCATCTGTAACGGCACCTAACTGTCAATCAAAGCGCTGTTAATTCTGCATAACTTTAAGCCTTAATATAATTTGAACAAATAAATATTCACCCTGACATTTGGGGAACTGCAGTTTTTGGCACTTACGTATGCTTCACTTTACAGACCTAGAAGCTCTGTTCACTTATTATACTGTCAATGGTCAATACCCCTTCAGGGTAACAACCTCAGGAAGAACAGTTGAAGTTTCCTAAATATTTACAGTAGGCATGTTTAAAGATAAGTAGAAATGTTTTTTTGCACATGAAATATACATCCTCATACTGTTACTTCTGTGTTGTGGAGGCTGTTTAGACTTTGTTATAATTCTGCTCCAAGTCTGTTGCCCCTCCCTGTCCTACATCAGCTCATCCTGATTTGTGCCTGGGATTTCCATGTTATGTCACGTCTCTCTCACCAAACACACAATGAAACACTGAGTATCACGGACAGCTTTGCACCCCAGCAACCAGGTGGTGAAAAGATAGAAAGGCGGTCTATACAGTTTTGTATCACAAACATAGTTCACTCTTATTCTTTTGAATAAGCCATCATGTTTGGGTGTCACAGAGTAATAGGCAGCGAGTTTTAATCCTGGTTAGGCTGGTTATCTGCCGTAGCTAAGAGCAGGTAAGCAGTTTAGTAAATCTCATCCTCATCCAGACTCCTGGAGCTGAAGCCAGAGTTTCGTCTTCTGGCATCTCTGTAAACAACAATTTCATTTCCTACCTCTGTCTTTCTTTTCAGGGTGTGGCGATAATATGCAACAATATTATTGCCCGTCACTCTTTCAATGAGAAACCAGTTGGAGTACAAGTAGCTGTTGACAGACTGGGGGTGGCCACATTTGAGTTTGAATGTGGCAGGGATAGGCAGCATTCACTGTCAGGATGTGACATAATCTTACATGTTTATGCACATGCTCCAAAATCTATACACAGTTGCTTTCCAAAGGGTGGACGTCTGATGACTCAGTAAGCACAAAGCACCAGAGGAAATGTAGATTTTCCCGGACGATGGTCACGTGCAAGTTTCAGTGATCTTAGTTCTCAATTTCTTATTGAGATCCATCATAGATCAAGTGAAAGATACAGGGCTTGTTTTTCCAGGAATAACAAATATTATAGGAATGACAGTCTGGCACACACCAAACATGAGCCCTCATTAAGCTTTTTTTATTTTTATAACCTGTTTGTTGTTGTTTATTATGTTTTTTTGCAGTCTTAATGTCAGAACAAAACAATTTCCCTTTGGTTAATTGAAGGCAACCGTGTGTACTGTGACTTTAAGGTAAGGATAACAGGGAACAAGCTAAAATTATTCCAAATCACCCCCCTTTTCAACCCCAAAATTTGTTTTTGTAGTCTTAAAGTATTGTTAGAATAATGTATAGAGTTGCCATGAGAGTCACGTTTCCTCAGCAGATTTGTCAGATGTAAATGGAGTTAAGGAATGCAAAGAGGGATGCTAAAAACTGTGTCACACTGGTCCCATTTCCTGTTTGTCATATCCTCAGGCTGTGAGGTCCTCCTTCTGTCTCTGCACATCAGGGTCTGCTCTGCTGGCTCAGGACGCAGCAGGGTACATAGCTCTCCTTTCATCTGATTTGCCCAACAGATACTTGAGGTCTTTTCGCTAGAATTAGGGCCGGATCAGTGAGCTGTAAATCTCAGGAGACTGTCACTGAGTAGCATGGCGTTGCCCTAAGGTGTGTCTCGATCTTTCTCTGGCAAATGTCTGCGACTGTGAGACTGGTGCCAACCTTTTACTTCCTCAGCACGGCCCCCACTGTCATTGTTGCTTGCAAATGTCAGCCATGATCACGATGACAGTAATTTTGGGGAAGGCGTGTAGGTCGTAAAAACCTGATTTATTAAATAACTGATTGGATTTATTATTGACTCTTTTTAAAGTAACAATATGTTACATGTTAAATAACTAAAATAATGAACATGAATGTGAAAGTTTTTACATGTCAAAGACATATGCTAACCAGCTAGCCTGCTCCCATCTTGTCTCATAATACCGCTTTGTACCTTAAGAGGCTATAGTGAATCACTGTTACATCCAGTATGGCCTCAGTCCAGCAACATCGTGATGGTGGACCCCACTGTACCCCAGCTCAGGACATGGGAAATGCAAACCAACTGATGCCCAATCTCTCTTGCTTTGTATCTTTCCTGTCCCCACCTGAACCCGCTGTGTCTTTGTCGTCCTCTGAGTCGAATCCCTGGTCAGAGTCGCTATAAATCATCTTGGTACTATATTCCCAAACTACCCTCTGTCGGTCTCTGAGACGGTGTTCGTTCCTTGTTTGGCTCCCCTCTGGCATTTCTCCCCTGTGTCCCCCCTTTTGTAAACACCAACACTACCCCTGGTGCACTAAACTCCCAGTCCCAGGTAGTTTCATCTACTGTGACTGCTAGCTGCACGGCTAACTGAGCTAGTTAAGTAATAACAGCAACAGTTGGTGCTTACTCTGGTGATATGCTGCCCCCTGTTTGTTTGGAGTTCGACAGATGGCCAATTCTTAGATAGTGCACCTTAATTTATCTCCATCAATTATAAGTCTTTCTGTTTTTATGAATTTGTTTTTTGTCCACTTGACAGACACTTTATCATAGATGTTTCCTTTGTGTTGACAATGACCGTGTTCAGTATTCAGTTCCTGGTCTCTCTGTGGTATCCACAGATGTATAACAGGAAGT
Organism: Larimichthys crocea; assembly: GCF_000972845.2. Taxonomy (NCBI): domain Eukaryota; kingdom Metazoa; phylum Chordata; class Actinopteri; family Sciaenidae; genus Larimichthys; species Larimichthys crocea. Next base: position 28,500,580 of record NC_040013.1, read on the forward strand.
TGGCCATTTGAATAAGGCCTTTGCTTCAGCTGTGGCAATACACCTTGGTCCAGCTGTTACTTTGCTTCACTAAAACTAAAGGTGTCAGGACAACTCTGCTAGTCAGTGATCCATAATACATCCATTTTTGGAGCAGTTTTATGCTTCACTGGTAACTAAACGGTCTACTAAAAGTTAGTGCCCAATCACCTCTTTATATGACTTCTTGTATCAGACTCAGCTTGTCAGCTGCAGGTGAATGATGATCTTGCAAAAGGGTGTTTGGCATTTGCAGATGGTGCAGATAGGATCTATCTTTCTTATCTTTTCCAGTAAAGGAGGTGAGATTTGTTTGGAGGATATTCTGCTTCGGAGGCTCAACACAAGCCCTGCCATGTTGTAGCTCAAAGATCCTGAAGTTGTCAGCATTTCAGCTTGGGTATGATTCGAGTCCTAGTCCAGTAATTAGGTTATGTGCAGGTACAATGCTCCTGACATAAATTAAGTGGGTGACATATGAGAAATTCCCCAATTCTGTAAAAATAAATGATTGCCCAGCAAAAATCGACCTCAGTGTGAATTGTTGTTAAATTTAACCACAGTAGGCAATAAAAATGTTAACTTCCTGAAAAGGACCGTCAGGTTACACTTCTACCATATGACACCAAGATCCAGTGTTGACTAATCAGCTGCAACCCCACCCAGTCTGTTCTGACCTATACGCTGATATAGCCCAACCATCTCTCCATAAAAGTTTAATATCCAGGGTCTGCAGTCGTGTTTATCCAAGATGAGTTGTGCAGTTTTGGTGGTGATGCACAGAAGTAATTGATGTTTTTTTTTCTGTGACTATGGCATCATATTGGGACAGATCTAGCTCTGATTTGTCTGTTTTTTTACAACAGTATCACGTCATATTGAACATTTCCTGCTATTTGTAGAGCTAAAGGATAATGTGACTGGGGATCTTTGTGCAGGCCCAGACTGCCCTCAAGAATGCAGTGATTGTTTTGTCTAGGCTTGTCACACTATCGTGGCGATAAAACAACACATCTTATAAAGCTCTCCTGCATAAAACAATGTACTATTCTGCTGTGAATTAACAGAGCCAAGAGCAGCAGGGTAGTTTCACAGCTTGCTCTGCATTTGCGTGGTTAAAGCGGTGTCCTCGTGAAACGTTACTGCACCTGACGTGATGGGTTGCCCCTTTTACCACCACAGAAAGATGTGGTGGTTGTTTGGAAAGTCCACACATTTCCCCGTAATAGTCTAAAATCACTTCACATTTCAGGCGAGAAATAGACCATGTAGTCATGCTTAATTTTTTATCTACAGTTCCCCCTTAAGGTTCAGTAGTTAAGAGGCAGCTTGTCTGTGCTTGGCGAAAACACCAAATACAGCTTTGCTTGTTATCGTCATCTAAACCTCTTCTCATAGTTTGCTGATTGGTCTGGCTTCCAGCTGCTCAGCGCAGTCCATTGTCAGTGAATGTTTTCCAGACTAAAATCATGAGAGAAACCTGAGCTAATTAAATTTTGTCTGCTTTTGCAAGGCAAGGGGTAATTCCAAACGTGAGGACATAACCAAGTCCAACAGTTGTTTGCAGTTTGACGTTTTATAAGTAACCTCTTAAGACATTAGTTTGCAGTTTTACTATTGTATTGTGTTTCTTTCCTGGGTTGGTATTTCCCTGATGTTGCTAAGCAGCATGTCTGTGTTACTAAACATGTCTTGGAGACAAATTGCAGCCAACCAAACACCCATGCATTTGCCAGTGGCATGAAGTGAATATTTGCTCCACTTTTTCCTCTTTTACCTTCAACAGAACAACGTCTCTCACTACTGGATGTTTAGTTTACAGTCACCCTGACCTGTTGTAGACAAGACTAAGCATTATACATAGCATAAAGAGCAGCCATTAGACACTTAGCATGATGCAGACCGACAGGGAGAGGAATCACAAGGCACTCAAACCCTTGATGGATACCCAGAGGTCAGCATTGATGATGGGAATAGCAAGGACATTGATTAGCCAGTTGCCATCTTTATTATGAGTGCTGGCACATTGCCACATTCTCAGTCTATCTCATCCAGTTACAACTCTAAAATATTGTTTCAACTTCTCACATCTTAGCCCCACTTCAGTATACTGTAGCTAAAACATACTAGAAGTGATCATATACATCTCTTTATTTTCTGCCTATTAAAGTGCTGATGAACTGGCAGTGGCCTCGTAAGTCAGTTATTGCTTTGCTCTCCATTTTTTTCCACTGCTTCCCCTTTTAGGAAAGAGCACTCGCTCAAAGCCAAGAGAGCATATGGTTCCATTAGACAACCAGTAGGGACTAACTCTAATTGACCACTTGCAGTGGCCAACAATTAGCCTGTCAAACACTCAACAATTTAAGATAAATTCAACTTTCTTCCACTCCCCACTATGTTAATTGTTTATCTCCAGTATAGACATTGATCTTTGATTGTACAAGGGGGTTGTTCAGCACACTGGAAGTCACACAAAGCCAAATTCATGTCTGTCTGGGTGATGTCTAACAAGCCTATGTGCCAAACCTGTTTGGTCTCGTTAACTGTAGTAATTATAATTAACCAGGAGAATCACTAGATTGTTTAAATAACCAGAAGCTTTTCTATTTTTTACTGTGTGTGGTCGCATGTCCTTCATTGGTCCCAGTTGAATGAGATGTGGCCATCTGCATCATCCCTTCCAGGAAGCATGGAGGATCTTGATTTCGAGGGGCCCAGCATTGGCGTATTGTAAGATGTGAATGTAAAGAGCAGACTACAGTCTACCCGAGGGCATTCACGCCACCGTGTCTAACTTGTCTAATGGTACACACAGTCCATCATTTTGGATTGCTGGTGTTTTTACAGAGTGTACATGTCTGACAGTCAGCACTGATGCTGCCCTGTGTATGTCAACAGGACAGTTACATAAGCTCAAAAATGATCGTGCATATTGTAAAGATTGACTATATTGTAACCAAGCGTCAATCTCCATGGCTGGGACGTGAAGCCAATGGCTACAGAACGAGTCAAGTCTCCATAAGTCCCCATGTTAAAACGTCCAACTTCACAGCAGAAATAAACATGTTTACAGCCTGGTTTAAAAAACGTATGGGTGAGGTCACGCATACATGGTCCATTCTTTATACAGTCAGAGGTTGTCCCAGACTAAAACAGTAAGGAAGAACAACTCTTCTCTTCCCATTTTTGACAACTTGAAAGGTATCCATTATGTTAGGCCGATCTTTGGCTGCTGGTGACCATGACGCTGTGAAATTAGAGAATTACCTTTTTAAACATCTTTGTCAGAGTATCCATTTCTTGCCCTCAAGATGGATTTAGTGTCTCTTTTTTTTTTAACTATAATGTATCTACCAGGATTTCTGGAGACTGTTTATAATTGGATGACAGTCAGTTGCCCTTGGTCTGAGTCAGCCTTTCCCGGAGTAATCAAATTCAGTTTCCTAGACACATGCACTTCTGCTCGAGATAAATTTAGAGCAGGATTTAGAGAATCTTGTGTAACTCCAGTGAAAGCTGAAAAGTCTTCAATTTAAAGGAAGATTAATGTGAACCCTAATGTGTTACCAGTTTTATCTAATTTGAACAAATTTGTCTTTTTTAGCCCACTGTCAGCGTTTGGGGGTGGCAAAAATAAAAAGTTGTAATTACTGACATGTTTTACAGACAAGTCGGGGCTGTTAGGACACTCCCACATCCCTACAGGAAGAACTTCCTGCATGTGTTGTGATCCTTGTCCTGACGGAAACATGCCATACAAGCGTTTCTTGCTCATTTTCTCTCTCTTACCCCCCCCACACACACACATATACGCACACACACACACACACACAATGGAAAACCACCTCCAAAACATATCCCACATCCTGTGCTGTGATTTTATCATGTTGGTGATTCAGGCTGGGAAACTGTTACCATGTGCATTGTCAAAAAATTTTTTAAAGAAGTATTGAGGAGCATCACAAAACCAAGACCGCTTAAGAGCTTTCGTCTTTCTTTAGGTTGTAGGTCAGATTGGACCTTTTGGTTCTCGTCGTTTTATCTACATTTGTCCAGCTTTCCATTATCTTTGGAAATGGTCTGTTATTATAAGCACAGCACTTGGACTTGTAGCCCTTTTGAATGGGCCTGTTTTCCAAAGCTCTCTTTGTCTGCCAGCAGATTCTTGTCTTGGTGAAGATTTTTTAGCTGAACCAGCTACAAAGTCTGTTTTTGTTTGGATTGAGTATGTCCTATTTTTCCTTTGGATGTGGCTCTTTTCTAAGTGTGCCACATACAAAGCGTGTTAGTATTTCAGATGTTTAATATTTGGCACGACTGAAGATGAAAAGATGAAACCAGGCACTACAAAGAGCTTGATGTCCTGCGAAATATCATAAAGCGCGTTTGTTTTGTTTGTTATTCATACGCTGTATCTGAAATCTGAACATTTTAAGCCCCTTTTTGGATATTTCACAGTTTTGGGCTGAATTTGTACCACTTTTCTTACCAGGAAATATCGTGTCACACACAATAAGTGTTTATGACTGTAGCTTGAAAATACTTGCTCTGTGATCATATGGCAAAGAGTTGATACCTTATTTTTCACTTAAAATGATCTCATTCCATTCTTCTTCTTCTCCTTGTGTTAGAGTATGTTTGAAGAATGAAACAATCAAGCTGTGCCACCGCCGTCCTCTCCTTTCCACAATAGGGTTTTCAATTCAAATTTGTAAGCTACAACATGTGTTGGTAATACTGTTCTTTGAAATCGTTAGCACCACGATGCCCAGAAATTCCAGGGAGACCCATGGAGTAATGGTTTGTTAGAAAACACTCAGAGTGAGGGCAAAGACATCTGCCAAGGGGATGTGTCGTGGAAAAAAGCTCACATATGAGCTCAGCCTGCTCTTTGCTGCAGTTTGTGGATGAGACATCTTGTGTTCTCAAGTCTTCAAGTAGTTTATATATGTGTTGGTTCATATTTCAGCTCTCCATCCTGTATACGTGTTATCTTGTTACCACAGATGCCTTCATGTCAACACTGTAGGTCTTTGAATTCCTCTGCTAACCAGCACCGTGTTGAATCTCCCTCTCCTCTCTTTTTCACAGATATGATACGACGAGTCGTACGGCAGAGCAAATTCCGTCACGTCTTTGGCCAGGCGGTAAAGAATGACCAATGCTACGATGATATCCGGGTGTCAAGGGTCACATGGGACAGCGCCCTCTGTTCAGTCAACCCCAAGTTTGTTGCCCTAATTGTTGACGCCAGTGGCGGTGGAGCTTTCCTCGTTCTCCCTCTTCATAAGGTACGTGTATCGCGTTAAATAAGCGTTGCATTGCGTGCTTGGACAGGGCTGTCCTCTGTGACATCTAGATAAACTGGGTGTGTAAACATGTTTGCATTTACCTGCTTCCCTTTGCTGCATCAGGAAGGCACGCTGTCCAATAATGTATTGGTTAATGAGTGTTTTTAGGTAGTTTTATATTACTTGAGGTGAAATCAGCTTACTTTGGTGCACATTCTTGTTCTTTAATAACACAGAAACATCAGAGATGGCAGATTGCTGTGATTTTTGTGATGTGCTGTGATTTGAATGTTTAATACCAGTGCCAACTGCAGGCTTGACACTATTGGTTGAGGCTCTGAGAATGACAATATTTGTAGTATGGTGTTTGTTTGTGGTTTAAAATCTACAAACATGAGATTACGTTCTTCATCTACAGTTTCTCTGCGTATTTGCTTCCAGGCACACACTGATTAAATGATCATCATTGCTTTTTGATCATTGTGTTTACAGGCTGATCACCTTTTTCAATGTTTTGATAGAAAACCGGTTTGTTTCGTCCTAATTCTGAGGAAAAAGCTGCATGGAAAGTGTGTAACGCTAGCCTCTTCAAGGCATTGTGTGTCTTTTGTGAGTGTGGTGATGCGTGTGCTGCTTTTGTTGCAGATGATTTAAGTGGATTATGTCTGGATGTTTTTATATGGGGGGTTGGGGTTGGTGGTGGTCTTGATATTAGAAAAGAAAGAAAAGCCATGTGTCTGTGAGGGATTACATTTGGACTGACATGAATGTAAACACAGAAAAAGGTGGAGAGAGTTGAACGGAAAGTCCTGATTCCTCTTTTGTTTTTGAGAGTAGCAGCCTATTCCCTGTGCTTTGTTTACAGTAAACAATCATTTGCATCGAAGACTTTACCTCATACGAGCAGCACTGCTGGCTCTTCATGTCAGTGTACATTGGGGTTAATGTTTACCAGCGGGCTGCTCTACACACCCTCATGTGTACAACAGAAACTACTCCCGAAGCCCTGGAGCGAACAGTCTCCTGATCCTTGCCTCCATATAAGGAATCACTCCACTCCAACTCGAGTTACTTTTGGGTTGGGCAAGACAACATTTGAAGAGCTGTAAACAAGTTAGCCGGGTGAATACATCCCTCCCTTTTTGTTTTAACCCTGCTGTCATAATTGGGCTAATTAAGGTGCAATAGAGGTCAGACTGAATCCAACAAGGGGCTTTGGCATTTACCCCAGAGAGCCCTTGGGTGCCATTATAGTTGATAGTGGTGAATTGCTGGCTGCTGGTGTTTCTGTTTGGCAGCACCAAGCAAGTGGCAGGTCGTGACACTGTGAGTGACATAAGTACTGCAATACTGTTGACAGATCTAACCTGGGCCTGTAATTAGTGTACACCAGTACACTGCCATGTCATCTGAGAAGGCTCTGGCGTGGGGGACCGGATCCTTAGGCCTGTCATCGCACAGCTTACACCTCTCAGCACCTCATTCAAATACAGAGCTCGTAGTGGAGGTGGTCCGCAAGCTCGACCGGTTTCACACTCCTGCCCTCCTCTCTCTGTGCGTCTGTGATTAAATGAGCCGCCCTCTGACTACCTCGTCCCAGTACAGTACTGGTTCATCCACTGAACAAAGTCTACTTTTATTACCGCACTTAAAAGTTGTGAGAGACTGAGGTCCTTATGTGCAGAGCAAATCTTGGGCATTTTCCTCAAGTGAGAGATTTTAAAAAACTGTCTTGATTTTTAGATCTTCCCACATTCGAGCTGGCAGGCTTGACACAGACTAATCCTTCAGATACAGTGTTTTTTCATTTCAACAGGCCATGCATTAAGACACTGCAGCTGAAAGAACGCCATGCTATTTAAGAATTATAGTATGTTATACTTTGGATCATGTGACCAGTATGCAGTGCCACCAAACCAGTTTTTCAGTTTAGCACGGGACACATGAGCAACATTCATTTCAGATCTTAAATGAATGGGCATCCCCGTCCCCTTTTCTTTAATTTTAACATCTATTTTGGGCATTTATCACCGTGGTATTCTCAAATGAATTTTTCTAACAAAGCAGGTCCATCTGGAAATCTCAGTATAGCCTCAGCTGGCAATGCAGGTCTCAAAAGTGGGGCGAGTCTGCTCCTGCAAACGGTACGACTTAGACTGCACTGCAGTGGATCGGTAAGACAGAGTCGCTCTCACCACCTGAGATCATTTCTAATAGATTGAATTGAAATGTTTCCCTCTTAATTAGCAAATGGTTCAACTAATTTACAAGCGCATCAGTGTGCTTTTTAGTTATTGTGCTGACTGTAGAGACATCTCTGTTCAGTCCATAAATGTCTGTGCCCGATTGAAGGACACTGCAGTTTGAGTCACCTGGGTCTCATTTCATTTTTGTTTCAAGGCCACCCATCCCCTAAACACCTCCCACCCCTTTTCCTTCCCTAATGTGAGGGTGCATCTGTCCGACTAACCCATCTGCCTATGCTGTGTTGCTCCCAGTCTCTGTGGGCAGCCAGCTGCTCGGGGCCTTTGTCCTGCTCTTACTCCCAACGCAGCCCTTTGTCATTACCACACTTTGGCTGGGGGTAGGCAAGAAGTGTGATGATGCTCCTTCCCCCCTTTCACAATTAAGCCATATGCAACTGTGCACAAAAAAAAGCATTGCCATAATGCCCCATTGTCATAATTTGTGTCTGGAAAATCTGAAAATCTCTCAGAGTTGAGAGATTGGTGTTGGGGTTTTATGACCTGACCTGAGGTCTGAGCCTCATTTTGAGTAGTCAAACCAATGGAGCCATCTCTTTGTGTGACACAGTAGAGCGAGGTTTCTGCGGCAGGCCGCCATGACTCAGCATAGTCGTGAGTATTGTTGCTTCCTCCTGTCCGAACACAGGGATTTATAGAAGAGGGCATCAGATGTTCAACTCAACACGTCATCCCCCTTGCCTCATGCTTTCAATCTCCCCCTTTCTCTTTCTTAGCAGGATGCCTGCTAATTTATTCCCTGATTTCCATATGAAGGAAGCTGTGGGAGTGAATGCAGCAAGCTAGCAAGTGTTCAGTGAAACATTCCTGATAATTCCTCTCTGCTCCACACACGAGAAGGGAGGTCTCAGTAAATCATTAGAGTTGCTGTGATTTATATCCCTTAACTACAAAGCTCTTATTGTTATAAATATATACTGCCTATCCTGTTTCAGCCATCAGCATTTTTATTTTCCACACAAACTGCGTGTTAGTCACTTTGTCTTCCTCTTTTTTTTCCACCACAACATCACATAGTGCATTTTCATGTCTGTACAGAAAATATGATCAGGTGTGTTTGTGTTTGATTTGGATTTAATCCCTCAATGCACCATTGATCCAGTGCTCAACCTTTTTGCTGTTAGAAATCCCTGGGTGTGAGCACAGTGACACATTTCTGTTCTCTCACTCACACACACATACCAGTTCGGCCTGCTAACTAAGCTTAAAGCTCTGTTTCTCTAACATACAAAAATACACTGGGTGTGCATAATATCAATGGTCTTTCCCCCCATACTTTGGTCAGCTTGTGTTTCCAAGACCTCTATACCGCTCGGTTGCCTCTGCCTGTGCCGCTTCTGCCGCTCAGTCCTGCTGACTGCAGATTTTACCATATATGGTCATTCACTGCTCCCTGCCTGACAGCCTTCCAAGACCATTTCCTCCCTGCCCCGCCATTGGTTGGTTCATGCAGTGTCGGTACACATGTGAATTCTGGGATAGGCCGAAATATGAAGAGCGGGCCAAGATGAGAGAACTGGGTTGAAGTCAGATGTTGTCTCTGTCGCACAGAGTCACTCACTGCATCCAAGTGCCATATTAAAATGATTATTTTAATGTGATAATCAGCATGACTGCTGGATTACTGAATAATATACCTGTCCCTATAGCCCTTTTAGAAGAAAGCTATGCTGCCTTTGTGCTATTTTCATTCATTAATTCACAAAATAACTACAGTTGCTGCCTGGCATCTCTGTTTTTGGGTGGGCTCTTTCTAAAAATATCTTTTCATTCATACGCTTGTTTCTCCAGTTTTTTTTTCTTTTTTCTTTTGTTTCAGCCCGCAGGTGCTGTACTGTATCACAGCATGCTCTGGGAGATAGAGGGAGATACTGTGGATAAATGGCCGTCCTTCCTTCCTTCCTTCCTTCCTTATTCACAGGGAATATAATATCTGCTTGGTGCAGCCTCATCAAAGAAATGACAGAACTTATTGACCCTGCTGATATTCATTAGACGTCCTGTCTCGGCTCTGATGTCTGTAAAATGCTCGCGTGGACCTACTGGAAACACTGAGCCTCCTGTCATCAGCCATCAGCAACCACCAGCCAACTAATAGTGCCTTTTAGGCAGATTTTTGTGCAGTGGCCTGATCTTGTGTTGCAGGAGCAACACAAGATCATGCCTGATACATTTCAGCCGCCCCAAATATTTTCTAACTAGTCACAGGAATAGTGGACCTGCTATCTAGAAATTAATCTTATGACCCAAATTCACCAGAAATCTGCACTATATCTCTGTGTAGGTATGTCTACTTTATCTCTGTAGCTGTGTGTAGCTCAGGTTTCCATTCAGTCCGTCGTGAGCTGCACTGTATTGTTCCTGCTCTATCATACAGACGCAGGGACTTGTAAAAGTGGAAATTTCCATGGAGCTGTGAGCAGCACTGGACAGCATGCAGACCCTTTAGTGGTGTGCATGTGTGAATCACATGTTGAGCTGCAAGGAAAGGAAGTGTGCAGGCCTCTTGTGTGAATGAAAAGAATGTCCTCTCTTGCCTTGAGGGAATGTTGTTCATCCATTTTTTGTGTGTGTTTCAGTGTTGTGCCTTGTATCTATCGCTGTGTGATTCACTCATTTTCTGCAGTCTTACTTGTTGCTACGCAACTGGTTGTTTTCTAGGCATCAGGCATTCCTCTGTAAGGATACAAATGTGTGTAGCGTGGTGCTGGACATGTTAGGTATTTGACTGCAGAGTTTAGCCCCTTGCTGTTTGTGGGTGTTTTGGTGCACTTGATTTTATTTATTTATTTTTTTTGTTCTGGACTAAATTAGTTGCAAGTCTTGCTAAGCACGTTTCCTATACCTGTAGGCTGGTTGCCTTGGAGATGATTTTCTTGCTTGGTTGGTTTAGTCAGTCAGGGCCTTTTCTTTTTTTTTAGCAGTGTTGTGAAAGTGTGACGTTACTGACAGTCCTATGTAACTGTTCGCGTGCCAGCCAGGGTGTAAGATCTTGATAGATCTTGAAAGCCGTAAGTCTGATTACAAAACTGGAAGAGTCTTTTCCATTCAGCCAAGTAAAATATTTATATTTGGCAGATTTAAATCAGACTTTCTTGTAAACTAGTTTGATTACCAAATCCTTGTGTCAATTCTTGCCAAATTATTTGGCTAAAAAAAGAAACCAGACGATCAGAAATGATCAAATCTGTTTTGCTGTTAGCCTTCTACCTGGCCTCACTGTTCCTTGCTGGTTGGTAGTCATAGTGCTTATGCTATGTAATGTTCTGTTCATTGTCTGTTTTCTGACAAATAGCTGTGGGACAAGATGACGCTGAATTGTTATAGTCTGCTCGAGGTTTTAATAGCTACACAGTGGATTTTGGCACTTTGGGGCCGCAGGTCGGATTTGTACCCTGGGCCACTGCAGCAAGGACTGAGCCTTTGTACATGGAGCGGTTGCTCTACCAACTGAGCTAAACAACACCCCAAGGATTTTGACACTTTTATTGTTTATTTCCTTCCACTTTAAATCCACTCTCATTAGGAGTTTCAATGATTGCTGTCAGACTTCTTTTATTGGTGAATCTATGACACTAATGGACCTCTCATATGTAGTCTAATGTCTTCAGTAGAGCGTGTCATTGCAGTTTCCAATATGAAACTCTTGTCACAAGTCTGCAACTGTAGTTCCTTACGCATCACTGCTAAATCACTGAATTACATAAGCGTCAGATGAAGTTTCAGTTTGGTTTGACACCTCTTGCTTGTGCTGTCATTTTCTTGTATCACTATTTTCTTTATTCTGAGTTGGCAGGTACATTTTGTTTAAAATGTCAGTAACATTTCTATCCCTTACAGGGCTGTCTGTTCAGCAGAGTTTGACTGGGTGTGACAGGGATATAAGTAGCTTTGTTAAGCAACCAAATCAGAGCCTGAGAGCTCCAACCTGGTCTTTGGTTTTTGTTACGTTCATTTGTTCATACTTGAGTACAATCTGAACCATTATGAGCTCACAATTGCCCACCAGCAGTTACTCGAGGGTCTCGTGTGTGGACTAGTCACATCAGTGTTCTACCCCTTGTGATTAATTACTGTCATATTTATCACCTCTTATCTGCCTCCTCTGAGTGACAGCTCATTACTTGTGGTTGGTACACGACTTTCTGGTAGGTGTTTTAATTAAACTTTGTCATTTTAAAACAAATACGGACTTGTGCATTTGCCTGAAGCTCTGTTTTTTTTCCAGAGGGGCAGAGGGGGTAATGCAACAAGTTGCTACAGGTTAGCTTACCTGCACTGCTCTACACAAGAGATCCTACTGCAGAGCTATGGGCTAGCTTGTGTGCAGCTTTTGGTGGTTGTTGTTTTCAGCTAAACTGTTAAATGCAAACTGAGTTCCTGCGTTGTGTATCATGCTTATGCAGGCTCGAGGCAAGATCCACTTGTGTTCGCTCTTCAGACCCTGGAATTCCTAATCATGTATATCAGACACAAACACCATTAACACCTCAAAGGGTGCTATATTTGACACCCTAGCGGTCCTCTTGCTCTCATTAGTCATACCCATACCAGAGCTGCCTGGGGCTGAGGTGTGGAATGTGAAGAACGTCTGGCTCTCTGGTCGAACTGTCGGCCTCCTCTGCCCTGACCGGGGTTGATCAGGAGGTCGAGCTCCAGAGCTTAGCTCAAGTGTTACCGAGGCGTCAACTGTAGTAACTACAGTTTATTGATAAATTATAGATTGTTTGTGATTTAAAAAAAGAAAGATTTTGTAGCATGTCTGAACTGGAGTTGACATGTAGGATTTGCTGTGTTGAGTCTGTCTAAATATTGAGAATCTTTGTGGGCTCGACCAGTCTTCTCCAAGGACAGACATGAAACACGACTGTGCGCTTATCAGAAATAATCTGTTCACACCTTTATCAGCAACGAAGTCAACATCTTCACATGGTTTCCATACAATCAGTCCTAACATGTCCAGGTCAGTCTACTCCCTTTTTTTTTTTCTACCCAACAGTGCTGGCTAATTGCCACGGATCGCATGGTTTATGTATGTCAGTTGAACGCATCGTTGCAGCCAAGTGAACATAAAACCACAGCGTTTGTGCACAGTATGACACCCACTGGTCTGGATAATGTACCATGGGAGTACACAGTCACTGTTATACTAGCGTAGCACCTATTGACATTGAAACATGACAGAACTGGTTTGACAGTGTTAATACTCCGAGTCATATTTGGATTTTGTGGGTGTGCAAAATGTTACTAGTCCAAACATGATCCTTTGTTAATGTTGTGAAAATAGTGTGAGCTAATTACTGTAGGAGTATTAGCCTTTATTAAAGAAAAAGTACAGTCGTAAATAACTCCTATTTGTTGTCTTGTCTTATCTCTGTGCTCGGTTTCTTGTTGTCAGACTCGTCTATGCTGTTCTCCACCTGGTTGTCTGTGTCCTTCCTGCTTTACATCCTGTTCCCGCTGTCTTCAGGAAATCATGTGCAGGAAAAGTCTGTAATATACATCTCTACTGTATGAAAGGAACAGATGCCATGTCTGCATTGTGATGCAAATATTTCGTGTTTCAAATGAAATATTGAAGCAGACTCTGCTGCAGAGGAGAGAGGTCACCGCTCTCATATTTAATGGCGGCGTTATCTGATACCGTATTGTGGCTCATAGATTTCTATTGACAGCAGTGTCAAAGTCTGCTTTCTTTACACTCAGCTTCAGGGTAGATATGAGGGTGTGTTCAGCAGCGAGGGTGAGGTTTAGACAAGATCTTGTGATTTTCACATACTACACGTAGACACACACACAGAGCTCATTCTCAGATACACTGAACTTTGATCACTAAACTTGGAGTATGTGTCACACCCCAGCTCTCTGTCATGTGACTGCACGGTTACAGTGATTTGTATAGATATCCAGCCATTGTAGGAGTGTACTGACCCAGTAAACTTATGCATCTGCTCAGTGAATCACTGAATATGAGCAAACCAATGAGATATGAATCATGTTACATGGTGATATCAGCTGTAATAGCAGCATGCTGTAAGTGCCCTCTGCTCAGCTGCGTTATCTGCAGGAAGGCCTGAGCAACATGACACTCATGTCCTGGACTACACTGTCCTTTCAAGGGCCAGACCTACATCGTCCGCTTGTGTCTGGGTTTTTATTTTTCACTGTTGAGCACCAGAAAAATGTGTGTTAAACAACACACAGGTTAGTTGAATTAAACATTCTCCAGTTAAACAGTCGATGTGGACACGATCCGTTTGCTAAACTTTGTTTATTTGCTGCTCTTTTGAAACCCTGAATGCCGCAGACAGGCTCCTTCAACTAAAAGGCCATTATTTACTGCTTTCTGTATTTATCTCTCTGACAGCTCCGTCCTTTTGAAAGATTTAAGTCACATGTAATCATTTGGCTACAAAAGCCATAGAGTACAATTTGGGGTGAGCTCGGTCTCTTTGGAAATCCAAGACTGTCACTTTAGTCACACCAGTAGCCTTTTGTAGCCAGCGCTCACTGACTAACTGAGTAACCTGCAGGTATTGCTAGTTCACTAGTTCTGATGTCCCATGCTTCTTTCTGGTCAAACATTTTATTTTTCTCGTGTGAACTTCATTTGTTTGGGATATACTGTCGTTGTAAATCCTTTTGAGCATACTGTTTGGCTGTTTAGCACATCATACATGGCGTGAGAGCTTCTCTCTTGTTTGGATTAACATTAGTAATTGCTTCAAGTTTATCTACAGTATACAGTGCTTAGATTTAGTTGCTCTTCTCAAGCCGTTATTGTTGTTATTCCTGTTATAATGGTGGAATAGCTGCGGGCAGTGAGCAATTCTTCTTTTTCTTTTCTTTTTTTTTGTATTAGGGAAGCCATCGTGCTTTAAATAGGGCTGCAGCAGCAGGGCTCTTTCCACAGTAAGTGACATCATTTCTCCAGCCTTGCGGTAGTACAGGGAGTCAACACAGACTAGGGTGTGTCTCTGACACCCATCCCACTACAGCAGGGATTTGCTAAGTCACCTCGACATGTAGAGAGAGCACCTGGTTCCCCTGGTTCATGGGGTTAAGAGGTCACATCCACCTTCAGGCTGATTTTAAGGGGATAGAGGAGGATGCACAGTGCAGCTATCCAATCCATTAGTTGTATAAGTATGTTATGTAAAAGGCAGTTTAATGTTTAAAAACTAAGCATGTGTTGGCATGTGTGTGCTGTATAATGACGTCCCCACCACCAACTTTGCTTAATTACTGTGGGTGGTCCAATAGGTGATAAATCTAAGCTCAGTTTGCTTCTACTGGTTAATCCTAGCTTCATTTTTAGCTGGGGATTCTCCAGTGTTAAGTTTGTTCTTTGTTTTTAATTTATTAATCAGCCATGTCTGAAAATATAATTTTCAAAATGCACGCTCGTCTACAGCACTCAGCTGGGGTTTTTGTAGCACTGGGGTTTCCCCTCACATCTAAAAGAACTTTCTGACCCCACTCAGTTGATCTTATTCATAAAGTGCTCTCACCCAACCCGGGGGTAAATGTGGGACAAGTTATGTTATGTATTGTTGTGTAATTGAATCCAAACCGGCTCATGTTGTTTCTTCATTTTGAACTCTGGTTGTACACGATGTTTGTTCTGGTTTCTTTAAATGAAATTGTTTTGCAACATTGTTCAGTATGTTTTGATGAATGTGCTGTGAATTGTCACCTTCAGTTCTGATTCTCCGCTCTGGCAGCATCACATCTAATTTAATTTGCCCTGAAGAATCAGTGTGTAAAAGCACATTTTCTTAAAGATCTTAACTGTGCAGGTTGGATTTAGGATTATATTGCAATTGTCCTGTTTCAAAACATGCTCTCTCCTCCAGTGTGGACAATGTTCTCTAAGCACAACCACACTAAGACTAATCTCATTACTAACGGTGTTGTTTATCTTTGTCTTTACAGACGGGACGCATTGACAAATCCTACCCCACAGTGTGTGGACACACAGGCCCGGTGTTAGACATTGACTGGTGCCCCCACAATGATCAGGTCATTGCCAGCGGCTCCGAGGACTGCACAGTGATGGTAAGGTTCGCCTCAACCCTTTTACACCTGAACTTTTAATTATGGGGGTGCGAATAAAAGGTGCACATTCTTGAGCTAATAAGTGACCATAGACTTGATGCTTTTATTGTGAAAGGCCAGGCTGTTGTAACACTGGGATGGGTGCAGGCCTCACCCTCTGGATTAGATTAGGCTGAAATATGTGTTGTAGGAATCAGAGCTCGGGAATGATTTAGCTGTTTATTGAGCTGAGGTCACCAACTTTCTTTGAGACTGTAGTTGTACTCTCCTCCATGTGTCCTTATTTGGGCCGTAAAGGGCTGAGATTAATGTGCTGCCTGTTTACATTTAGTGCTACCACTTCCTCACCTGAAAGTCCCGACTTCCTGTTAAAGCCACTCTGAATCACTGCCACATTTATTTCATGTTTGCAGAAGTATAAGCCAAGTAACGTGAGCCATCAATGGTTCCTCTCTTCATAGCATTTGACCTTTTTGAAAGGAGAGTTCACAACCTAAACAGACTCTTGATGAGGTTTGGATTAGGTGGGAGTGGGTGGTACAACTGGGTCTATACAGAAGACTGTTTTTTTTGTTTGTTTTTTTTACAATAAAGAATAGATTTTAAATTAAGCATGCAGACATCAGCACTCCCTGCATGTTAACCGTGGCTGTGTACAGTACTCTTCTTAAACTTCAACAAACACTGAATACAGATGAATGCCACAGAGGTAGCGCTAAAGTCAGTCGTAGTTTGGACATGTTTTGGTGTGACATCAAGCAGAAAACGTTTAGACACAGTAATACAGGCAACCTTTTTTATCACTTTAAGAGGGAATGTGTCTGGAAATACTATGCGAACATCAATAAACCTAAACAATAACTGTGTATCTGCAGTATTCAGAGACACGTTGTCTATCCAATATGTGGAGGAAAAATAGCTTTAAGTTAATGGTATGCAACAAATATTTTATCTAAAACAAAATCCTGTTGTACAGCAGCTGTTGATGAAAACAAAACACAACACACACAGTGTCAGCTGCTTCACTGTATTTTGCTAAATTTGACTGTCCCATCTGTCACTGAATCAAATGCTGATGTATGCAACTGAACTGTTAGTCACTGCTGCCCCCTTCAGGTTCATTTTGGTAACTACTGGTGTCCTCTGTGCATTAATACACTTTGTAGGTTGGGATTGATTGATTCATGTTAAATGAAGGTTCTGTTCCTGACTTCCTGTTCATTTCCTCCACAGGTGTGGCAGATTCCTGAGAATGGCCTTGTCACTGCCATGTCAGAGCCAGTCGTGGTACTGGAGGGCCACTCCAAGCGTGTTGGCATCATCACATGGCACCCAACAGCACGCAACGTCCTTCTTAGTGCAGGTAAGAGCTCTCTGCGTGTCCTGAAATCTCCAAAACAATGTGGCCGAAACACAAATTGAACCCGAATCTTCAAGCCGTACCGCTCTTCTGCTCACCTTCACTTCACTCTCTCGTCAGGTTGCGACAACCAGATCATCATCTGGAACGTGGGCACAGGTGAGGCTATGATTACCCTGGAGGACATGCACCCTGATGTCATTTACAGCGTGTGCTGGAACCGCAACGGTAGCCTTATCTGCACCTCCTGCAAGGACAAGGCTGTCCGTGTCATCGACCCTCGCAAGGAGATGATTGTCGCTGTAAGCATCGATCAAAGATTTAATTTTCTCTTTTATATTCCATTGTTTCTGCTGCTTGTGAGAGGTAGATATTAACCTGGGTAAAGTGAATTGGGGTTGTAAGTTTTGAGTATGACACTGAATTATGTTAATCCGTCTAGCTAATTGACCTTCAGATGGAAACGGATGAAAACAAGCAATCCTAAAATGAAGCGAATCATCATGTGGCCACAAAAATGAAGCTAACACTGTGATTGACGGAGTGTAAAAGATTAGCAATAGGAAACAGAACTAAAGTGCACATAATAATAACCTGTTTAGGAATTAATGGCTTGGGTACACAAGTGTTGTGTTGACGTGTAAACTCCACTTCACAGGAGAAGGAGAAGGCACATGAGGGCGCTCGACCCATGAGGGCCATTTTCCTTTCTGACGGCAACATCCTCACCACAGGTTTCAGTCGCATGAGTGAGAGACAGCTATCCCTCTGGAACATGGTAAGATTATGGGCTCGACATTTCACACTGTCACAGTATTCAATTTATTTGATGGTAGGTGTTAGAGTTGATTAAAGGACTTGTTACACAGTCTTTAAGTCGTTTCAGGGAAAGCTTTTCATTTGAGCACAGACCTTTTGATTTATCTTGATTTCTTTATTTTCAGCAAAACATGGAGGAGCCCATGACTGTTAATGAGATGGATACCAGCAACGGAGTGCTCTTGCCCTTCTATGACCCAGACACCAATGTTGTTTACCTCTGTGGGAAGGTAAATTCACTTTTTTTGAAGCATTATTAGAACCTCGCATCAAATCTGAGACAAAGATAAAAGACTTGTTAATTTCTCGACAGGGTGACAGCAGCATCCGTTACTTTGAAATCACAGACGAGGCTCCATATGTTCACTTCCTCAACACCTTCGCCACCAAGGAGCCACAGAGGGGAATGGGCTACATGCCCAAGAGGGGCCTCGATGTCAACAAGTGCGAAATTGCGAGGTAAGCTGAGACGGATAGCTAATCCTCATCTCTGACACCAGGGTTTGTTTGAGTTTGGCCAGATCTAAGGTGGAATACCGAGCTTTCTCCACTAGGAGGCAGAATGTAACCATGACTTGATCATTAACGGGACAGTGTCTGTTGCTTTAGTTGTTGGTAAATGCCTTGAATTATGGGTAATTGGTTTGAATTTGTATGTTGTCAGGTTCTATAAACTGCACGAAAGGAAGTGTGAGCCTGTCGTGATGACTGTACCCAGAAAGGTGAGTCCTCATCCAGTTAGCAGACTTCTAAAGAGCAGCCAAGTGAGGCCTGGTCTCATAACGTGCCTGTATTCTGTCCTTCCTCCTTAGTCGGACCTGTTCCAGGATGACTTGTACCCAGACACGGCTGGACCCGACCCCGCCCTGGAGGCTGAGGAGTGGTTTGAGGGCAAGAATGGGGACCCCATCCTCATCTCCCTCAAGAACGGCTATGTCCCGGGCAAGAACCGCGAATTCAAGGTGGTCAAAAAGAACGTTTTGGACAGCAAGGTGAACAAGAACTCAGAGAACTCGACCCCTGCCAACAAGTCTGCCTCCCCGACTCCCTCGATTGTGAGTATTTGATTGCCGGTCACCCTCTTTGTCTAACTCCCGCCCAGGTTGTTGACCATTTCACTTCTTATTATCTCGTCTCACTATTGTCTCATTATGTTTTGTATCATATTGTATAGTTTCGTCTAGTTTAGTTCATCACATTATGCCAGTTTGTTTTTATTCTTTTTCTTAATAAATATCATAAAACCTACTTTGGATTTTTTTCTTTCTGGACTTTAACATGTTACAGTAAGCCTTCTCAGCCTCTTAGCAGTCTTTTTTACCGTAATTCCACACCAAAAAACCCCCCCCCCACATGATTAGGATGATGAACAACCAACCGTATATTTCCCAGCCCTACCACTCGTCATCAGACATTGCTCATTAATGCCCCTTCATCTCGTTGTATCCGCCTTTCTGGGGCTCCCAGTGTTAAGCAGACAAATTTCATACATTTGAAGCAGGGGCAGATTGTTGGTTGTCTTCATGAGGTGGTTTGTAGATGCTCTTCAACCCACTCTCTGACCCACAAACTGAGGGGTCTGCTGCTCCTCTGGGCGCCTGCTGGCTGCTGGGCGTCCTGCCGCACCTCTCCCACAACACAGCCACCCGCCCGGGACCCAGCCCATGTGTGTCTCTGCAGTTCTGCTCTGTAATCACAGCCCACTGGGTTCCAGTGCTGGTGAAACATGTTAACCCCCAGAGTACCAGACCCTGCCACCTGGCATATACAGTCCAAGACTGTAGGTAGCGGCTTTCAAACAGGGAGTGGACATAGTTTGGGTTTGACATTAGTGTGTAAATGTCACTGTAGCTGTGATTCACAGCAGGAAATGAGTACGAACGTGTCCAAAAAGTCTCACTCGTCTCATCTCTTGTGTCTCCCACAGAAATCTGAAGCCAAGCTGGAGGAGATCTTGAAAGAAATCAAATCACTCAAGGACCTGGTCAGCAGTCAGGAGAAGCGAATCATCAAACTTGAAGAGCAAATGTCCAAAATTGCTATTTAGGGACCCTTTACCCAACCCGCTACAATTCAGGACGTTCCATTGGCTGGGGGGAGGGCGGGACCAGTCACTGCCTATCTCAATGACAGTGTTTCGTCTGAGGCCTGCCTAGAAACGATCCCTAGCAACATTCCAGATGAACTTTTTCTTAGCCAACCCCCGACCCTCACTTTAACACAGGTGGAATAAGGACGTGTGGCAAATTTAGCAGAAAATACTCTTTTGCTTTTTGGTGACAAAGGACTCTTTTCCTTTTTATTGTGTGGCAGTCTTTTTTTTTTTTTTGTCTACTTGCATTAAAAAAGGTCTTACACATATGCCTTTGCATTTTAGAAAATTCCAACATGTCATCACATACCTAAATATGTTTTTTTAATGTAGGTGTCAGTGTTTGATGTTACCAAACCCCAAAATTGCAATGTTGCCAAATTTTGAAATTTTGTTTACACCTCCTTAACAGTATTTCTTTCTCTCCATTTGTGGGAAGATTCAAAATGCAAACAGGTACAATTCAGCGCAGTAGACCGGCTATCTAAGGAGGAGAAAATCATCAACAACCTAATAATAAATTGGACAGTTATGCGAGGAAGACAGACATCTCAAACTCTGTAATTAGTCGGGAAATAAATTCAGTTTGGAGTTTAGCTGCCACAGTCTGCACCAAGCACACAGACGTAAACGACAAGTCTCGCCGTCTGTGTTGAAGCTGTTCAAACTAACACCTGCTCTCTGCTGTTTCTTCTCATTCCTGCTGCTTCCCATCATTCTGACTGTGGACAGTAGTCCGCGTAAACGTGCATTCCTTCCTCTCCTGCTTCATTAACATGCACTGTAAATGACAAACACATTCCACAAATCTCATTGGCAGTTCCTGATGGGTGGGGGGGAAATATACTTCTCTTTCTGTAAACACTCTACTGTAGTGACTCGAGTTAACACTGGTTGGTTTGTTATTGTGACATGTACGTGCTGCCCATGAAAAGACCCAACTGTGGATTTTTCGACCTCAGCTCTGCTTTGTTTTTGTTCGAGGTTCAGTCACCAGACCTCAGTGTTAGGTATCCACGGGTTTTTTTCTTTTTGCTAAACACACAAGTGCAGTCAAGTGTAGTCAGATTATTTTTTGTCACTGTTCCTTCTGCATTTGTAATCCAACTCAGATGTGTGTTGTCTGTACAAACAAAACAGGAATAGATGTGACACATGACACCAAGTAATCACACGTTGACTTGACTATTTAAAAAAAAAAACCATCTGGTGATTTAAAAAAACTGGAGATTGCTACAGAAGCTGTTCATGATAGACCTCAAAGGCCTGGATTGTGTGTGAATATGTGCCTCATGTCTTTGGTCTTTTGGGTACCTGTCACTTTGGATGTTCCTGCTATGTTTCTTTACTGGGTGGAGGGGAGGGGGTGGGCTCATAAAAAGGACTCACATGAAGAACGTCCAAGACTTGCCTTGAACTTGGACTGAATTGAATAGTTGGGTTAATGCTTCACTGTTAATTTTAGCCTGTTTCTTGTTCCAGCTGTGCTTATATCCCTCTTAGCACATCCACTTCCTTGTTTTTTAAAGGTTATTTCTCACATTTCTGCCCCCCCCTTTTTTTTTCAGTATAGTTATTCCAAAATCAAAAGGAACCATTGGAATTGAACCCTCTTCCTGATGTTTTAGATTTGTTTCCCAGGGGGAAGCTGAGACGGGTAAATGGTTCAGTCTGTTATTTGCCTTTAATATTTGTTACCACTGTAAAGACCTGAAAGTGCCATAGAGGTGACCATGGAAGTGTTTGTAGGGGACTGTTGTGTGAGTAGATGTGTGTAGTAAATGAAGAGTCGATAGGTGCCCGGATTTAAAAACCACTTTGAGGTGCTATACGCTATAAAGGACCCTGTTCCTTCAGTACTGTATGTCAGCCCCCTCAATGACATCATGAAGTCCTGCCAGTCCATCCCACAATACACCAGGCAGCGATACTGCTCCGAGGGGCGGTTGCAGGGGATTTGTTAGAAGCATTGCACCCCCTGACATTTTGACACTTTCCACCTTGGTACGGGTATTCAAAAACATCTTCGACAATGATGTCAAACCGAGAAGCTGTCGGCTGAGCTTGTCATCGTGGCTTCAAGATTCAATCTGAGCATCGAGTCGTAGAATATTAGTGGCAGAGTGCTACAGAAATGTGGGTCTGACACAAATTATACTGCCCTATCTTGTATATCAGACTGCCACTCTGGGTTTATTTTTTTTTATAGCACTGTTGGCACGAGAGCTCAGATTTGAGGAGTTAGTAGTGAATAGCGATCCAAAGGGACACTGTAGGTTGGAGAAATGTGCAGTTGAAAGATAGATGTATGTTTGTAATTAAGGTCTAGAGAAATGAGTGAAAGCTGTGTAAATAACATGACCATATTTTCTGTATTTTTTTTTTTTATTATTATTTTTTTCATTTTGTGGTTGTGCTGAAGAGGGTATTTGTATGGGAGGTGGGTTTTAAATGTTTCCCCTTGTCTGTGTTCCCTGCACCTTGCCATAATGCATCATGAGAAAAGCAGAGCCTCTGTTACGTCGGAGCTCTCACGAATATCAAGAAAGAAAATCAGATGAAAACGAACCAGGATGAAGCCTCGTGTGGAGGCCTGCTCAGCATTTTTGTTCATTATTCTTGCTTCAAGTATCAAACATTGATTATAAGAAAAATTAATAAAGAATTTTTAAAATGGACTCATCGTACGGTTTTGATTTACAGCTCTGTGTAGTTTGTTGGAGAATATTTTCAGCTGCAGATTAATACACATTTCACGCTCTGGTGAGTATTTATGGCAGCAGGTCAGCGTGTCTGTGTGTGTGTGTGACTCGAATAAACTACTGTGCTCATTTTCTATCATCTGGAAGAAATGTGTCGGCCAGAGAAACAGTGGCTTCAGTATCTTCAATATTTTCAGGACAACTATGGAGTTAGAGATGCTACGATTATAGACTTTGGTGCTGTGATTAGTCTCTGTTCATGATTATAATGCATTAGTGTATTTCACCACACTACAGATGTATTAAATCACATGAGTATATCTATGAAGTTATTTGTGGTTTTGCTACAAATTAAAGCAGGAAATTGGGATCAGGTGTTGCATCTTTGAGGAGAACACATGCTGTTAAGATTATAAACTGTAATATGTTTCTTTTCCTGCTTAGTTTTCTTGGTTTATGTTGCCCTAAAAGCACAAACTTAAGATATTTTTGGGCAGTTTTTGCTCTATCTACAGTGAGAGATGGACAGTGAATTCAGGTAAGAGAGGCGTTGACATGCAGACCCAGGCTGGAATCAAACCTGGGTCACTGTGGTAATAACTTGATGCATGGGGTGCATGCTCTAACATGTGAGCTACCAGCAAGCACCAAAGCCCAGCTCTTAACTCACAGCTACTTTGTTTATTGTAAGTGACAGAAAACTGACATTTTAATGCCACAGTTAATAGCTGCATCTGTATATGGAGCTCTGTTAGCAACCTAAGCAACAGCAGGCCCTGCCCACAGAAAACACTTGTTAGTTTTGGTGTAAATGGACTGTACTGCGTTCTAGTCCTCTGACCACTCGAGGTACATTTACACTACACATCTCATTCATCTATTGGCATTGGCTCCCATGCAAGGTGCCAGCTGGTCATCAGATCTAATTAATTATCCAAATTCACACAGTGATGGATACTGAATTTCAGGTTCAGTATCTTTCTCATGCAGACAGGAGGAGCCAGGGATCGACCCACCGATCATCTGATTAGTGGATGACCCGCTCTACCTCCTGAGCCACAGCTGTGGTGTTTTCATGGTATTTGACTGAATATAAGAAAAATTTCAAATATTCCCAGCCTGATCATTTTTTTAATAGTGAAATTACAGTCTGCAAACTTAACATACCACATCCAAAGGCATATCATCAAGCTTTTTTTATAACTTTTTTTTATTTTTATTGTCGTTACAGATGTCGGTACAAAGTTATTATTCCATAGGTTTCTTAGTTCCAACTGTTTTGTTATTAAGTATTCAACAATGCATGACCAGAACAAATGGCTAAACAAAAGTAATGGAGTTGTTTAATAGTCCATCAGTTCTCTCCATTTTATCTGTATGTTGTCCATTTCAGCCATTTTTCTTCATGTTGTGCTTCTTGCAATTGCAGACGATGTGTCATATTTCCCATTATTATACATTTACTCCACTATCTGTCCATTGTTTCTTGGTAGAAGGGTCTGCTTTATCCAATTGCCTTGTGATGGCTTTTTTTTTTGACAAGATATCTGTCTCTTGTATATTTTCTTCAGAGAAATTAGCAATTCATGGGTATATCACATTCCTAGTAGGAACCTTATATGTATTTATGTGTCTCATGGCTGCAGTGAAACAACCAAACATTTATAAATAAAATAGAGAATGGAGTGAATTTAACAAAAGTTCAAATAATATGAAATGTTTGCTGTAGTAATAGAATAAATATGAGCATTGTTATTGTTTTGTCATATTGCTTTTAGTCTATTGTGTTTAAGGCACCTAAAATAACCAAACACACTATTCCAGTACTTTGTAACACTTGATGACAAGTCTGTGTGAATTAGAAACCCAGAACTATTTTAAGACACAACGTTATTTCATGTGCTGTAACGGTAGTTATGATAATGTGTTACACTTATTGCAATAATATGAGGAATCCCTCTCTAGTTTTCTTTATTGCATCATGAACCTGGATAAATTGCTGCCTTGTTAACAGCAGCTATAATAATCAACATCTTCCAGCTGTCATAATAAGTGAATGAAATAAGAAAGAAGGCATGAGCAGCCTTAAATAGATGTCCTGCATATTTAGAGACACATCCAGCGATAAGTGGCCCTGAAAGACCATGAAGTTTATATGTTCACTCTGTACATGTGTTTTCGGGATGAAAGGGGTGCTTTCTCTCTGCTCTCTGCGCTGGTCTTGTATGCCCTGTGGAGACAGGCTGTAATCAACTGGGACTTAATTAGAGAGGACTCAGTGGGAGGCAGAGGAGTCTCGGGACTCGCCCCGCCATGTACAGAAATACCCATATCCCTAAAACATGGGACTGATGTACCAACTACAACGTCTCTTCAGTGAGTTTTAAAGCAGAAAAACTCTTTTGGAATTAATGAATCAAAGCAAGTTCTTTAAATTACACTTAAGGAAGACAGCTTAGCATTCCTACATGGATGAGAAAATACCACTGTGTACAGAATCACTTCTACATGGCCATAATATTTCATAAAACAAAGTTTCATTTCCAAACAGACGCCCCATGAGTGCAGGAAGATGAAGACTGGGAGGTTGAGAAAGAAAGAGGGAGGAGAAGCTGAAAATAGAGGGATGGATCATCATTTTGCAGTAAGCTGACTTTTTAGAGCTCAGTGAAAAAAAAAGCCACTCGGTGCTGAGCAGGGAGGGCGAATGCTTGGAAACCTTTCACTCTTACTTTCCTCTCGTCACTCTGTCTCCTCTTTATTTTCCTCTGCGTCTTCTCCACCACGTCGTGCTGTTTAGAAGATAAAGCCAGGATAACACGCTCTGTAAGTATATATTTATATTTAAAGTGGGTGTTAATCAAGAGAGAAACATTTATTTCAGGTCTGGGTATCCAAAACTGAAAATATGTTGAGTAAAGGTTCACGTTTTATGATCTATTTCACTCATATTGTTATTTCTATTACTGTTATTTAAAGTGGTTGATTGTAACTAAGTACATTTACTTAAGTTTTATGCTATTTTATACTTCTACTCCACGACATTTCAGAAACAGTTTTTAATATTATACTCCACTTTAATATACATTTATTTAACAGCTAGTTACTTTACTGATTTTACACATGTGATCAGTTTATAATAAAATGTTGTATATTATTACAGATTCTGCACGAGTATACATGCCTATATGTGCATTTAAAATTAGCTTCAACTAATAATAATAAATGATATGATATATAACAATTTAATTGAGTAAAACAAACCTTTTATTTTTGATACTTTAGGTAGAAAGTGCTAATAATACTTTTGTAGTTTTACTTCTTAACATTTATATGCAGGGATGTTTTTACATTGTTTTATTGTAACTTTAACTTAAAATATTCAAATTATTCAAACAATGTCCACATTTTTATTTATGTAAGACTATGATTTGAGATGGCCGAACCTCTGCCAGTGACTCCACCTTTGCAAATTTGAGTTGTCAGGCCAAGCATTGTTAAAACTTTATTGCCTTTATTTAAAGATAAATCCAACTTTTCTAAAATGATCCTGTATGTCAGGCTGAATTTTGGGTAAATGTGTAATAAATGATGGTTATGACATCTACAGGAGGGTGTTAAAACATAAAAACGTGGTAAGCTTTACTATCACACAGTGTGGTGAAAGAAACCAAAGGGCAAATTCAGAAAAAGATCATGAAATGCATTAATGTGGAGTCTGATGGCCTTCAGTTGAAGGTAATGTGGGCTCTCCAGTGAAATACAGGAAGTGTAATTTTGGTTGTAATTATGAGGGCAGTGCTGTCCTATAGCTGCACATCCAGGAATGAAGACCCAGCCTACCATCTGGTCCAGCACAGTACATACTGTGTGTTTGACCACACAGGGAGGAGAGAGAGGGGTTCACACTGTGTACTGTATATCAGAGCAGGTTCACCATAGCTTGATGCTGATTAGAAGCTTGTCTTTACAGCTTCACACTGTATAATTACACACTGTGTTAAGACTTAAACAGGTTTTAAATGGTAACAGACTAAGCCCCATAAAGCTTGACCTTTCCCACCTGGGGAGAGAATAATGGAATAAAAGTAATATTGGGTGAGGAAGTTTATCCAGTCGGTTGTACTGTCTGTAAATGCATGTTTCCCTGGAAGCAGAAATATCTTCATCAGGTCTGTGCTGCTGTGGCCCTCTGCACAGCAGCTGCTGCCCAGTGTAAATATAGAGGCCGCAGCCGCAGGTCTCCCACGCCTCTGTGCTCTCTGGAATATAGCTTCCTCCTGGCTTTGGTGTGGTGGATGGGTGGCCTCCCTCTACTTTACAAATTATAAGGCCCTCAGTGCCAAACTCGCTGTCTCCACCCCAAATAAGTAATGGCTACTCTGCTGCCTGCTAAAATAGATCTGGTGCAAGATGGGAGATGGCAGAAAACCTAGAAAAACCTGAGTCAAGATGGGTACTGGAGTTATGTTTCACATGGAAACAGCACTTTAGAACATTGTTTGAAATCCTCAGTATGTGTCTGCTGCAGGAAAGAATGCTCAATACTAGTTTCCCAACCTGAGGGATGGGACCAGGTCGCAGGAAAAATCGAAGGGGACAAGATGATTTGAAAAAGCACTCATTAGTTTGTTGCCTAGAGTTTGATCAGAAGATCAATACCGCACTCATATCTGTACGATAAATGTTTTTACCCATGCAGAGCCAAGAGGCGAGTGGTGAGTAGCTTAGCTTAGCACAAAGACTGGAAACAGGGGGAAACAGCTAGCCTGACTCTGTCAAACAGCACCAGACTCCAGGAAGTCACTGCACCAGGACGGCGGTTACCAAGAAACAACACGTAACGCCTCATAAAGTGTTGTAGTTTGTGTGCAGAGTAAATAAACTGGATGTAACGTGTTATTTGTTGAGCTTTAGAGGTGTTTGTAGATGGATTTTGTTACCTTTGGCAACTACCTCCTGGTTCTATTTTCATGGTTGACGCAGACATGAGATCGGTATCAAACCTTTTGTCTAACTCTCGAAAATAAAGTGAATGTTTCCCAAACTCTGTCTTCAACAGGTCTTAAGCTGTGTTAGTGGATCCCTTCAAGATTACATTTAGAAGTATTTTCTCTTTCCTGAATCATTTATTGAAGATTGCCATTGTTGTTGTTGCAGGACCAGAGAAGATGAAGTCCCGCTTGGTTGCGTTCGTCACCTGTGTGACCCTCTTCTCACTGTGTCACGCCACCCCTCTGTTCTACAACATGTCCATGGACGGTAGCGGTGATGAAGCAGAGCTGGAACTCCTTTTCCCAATCTCTTTCTCCACTCGAGCGCCTGTTCAAGTCACTGCTGCTACTGGGCCTCCCAGCCTTACCAACACCATCACCACCACCATGATCCGCCTGAAGGACTTTGTCCTGACCCGAGTAGTGGATTTCCTGCAGGAGAATTTGCTCATCATCATCGTCGTGACCTCTCTTCTCATCGTCATGGTCTTCATCATCTGCTGCGCCTCGGCCATGAGTCATAAACGCAAACTGGAGGCCTATAAACCGCCTCCCAATGCACCCAGGAAGTACGCGGCTGATAAAACAGGTGGACGCAAGAATTCAAGCGAGCTCCAGGAGAGGCCTTATGCTGTCGACCATGTGAAGAGGGTCCAGACTCAGAGCATGGCCTCCCCCAAGAACCTGCGCATGCCCTCCAAGGCTCTGGTGGGAGAGAGGGGTAGAGATGTCAGATCATCGCCTCGACAGGAGGTCAGGAAGGTCAGGGATGCAGAGGAGGTGGGAAAG
Source organism: Larimichthys crocea (assembly GCF_000972845.2). Lineage (NCBI taxonomy): Eukaryota > Metazoa > Chordata > Actinopteri > Sciaenidae > Larimichthys > Larimichthys crocea. Next base: position 28,528,970 of record NC_040013.1, read on the forward strand.
CGGAGAGAGGAGCCCAAGCACAAAGAGCAGCCAAAGCACAGGGAGGAGGTGCAGCAGAGCTCCGGCCCCAGCACCAGCTCCAGTCCACCAGTCTGCACCTGCCATATGAAAAAGGGTCACCACTAGGGCATGTTCAAGGCTGATGTTGGCATAAGAGGTGAAATGTTGCAACCATGACAGATCAGGCGGGTTGGTTATACCTTGTATTTGTGAAGTTTGTGCCATCATGTAAACGAGAAAATCTTATCTCAACTAAAAAATGACAAACAGGATTGAAGATATGTGACTGGAAATCTAATTATTTAACTGTGTTGCTGCATAAATCATGTCCATAAATGTTGCATCTCAAAGTTTTTGATTCATACAATGATTAAAAAGCCAAAACTTGATACCAGAAGATTTCAGTTTTAAGAATACATAGCTGATTTCTTTAAATGCTGCAGCCTTTCGGGCTCTAACCACAGTCTAACATCACATCACTGTGCTGTTAAAGTATCTTCACTTGAAACGGTGAAATAAAAGTTTTCCTTTTTGAATATGATTTTTTTTAGAGCAGAAAGACAAGAAAAATAATGTCTCTAATTTTTGATGCTTTCCAAATAAAAAAATTGTAATTATTCACGTGTTTTTGATACAGAGATGTATCATCTGTATCTCTTTTTGCCTGCCAAGACAGAGGAACCTCCTCGGTACGTCCTGCTGTACACCACGGCATCTTTATGAGTTTTTCTCAGAGCTTTGGCTGAACCAGTCTGTCATTTAGAGCAAAATCTTTGCTGCTGTAAATAAAGCAAAGTGAGGTGCCAGTAAACTTGATTTGATGAAGTAACGAAACCTTTTCTTTATATTTACATTCATATTTACTTTTTTGTTGTTGTTTCATATCATATTGTATTTTACTTTAAGGAAGCCTTAATTCACAAAGTTTTACACCAAAATCGACTGTGTTATCTCTGGGAAGTTGAAGTAAAAACATACATATCTACTATCTATCTGTCTACATATTTATTTGGTTAATAATACGGATTGGCATTAAACTGTCAAAGCAGGATTTGATTGGTATAAAAACTTTGTGAATCAGGGTTTGAGTTTTCTTTAAATAGGTAATACTTATATATATATATAAGATAAATTATGTTTTTTGTTTTTAATATAATAAGTTGTAATGAGTCCAAAAACATGAGTACAGGGACAGTTAGTTGGCTTGTTTTGCTGATGTGAGAGGCTAAAGGAGACAAAAGACAAAAACCTCCAACTCACTGTCCCGCTCCTCAAGTTTGAGACTCTGGGCATCTAAACCAAATGTGTGATGTTCAGTTTGTGCGATTTATGGGCCAGACGTTTGTCGTGTTTAAATCCTTTTCTCCGTTGAACCTCAGATTGTTGTCCTCAGATGTTTCCAGACAGATGCTTCCTCTGTAAGTGACAGTTTTATTGTTTACAAAATGACAATGTTGTTTTGCTTATGTTGAATAAAATTGTTGATAACGATGTTTCTGTCATTACTGTAAAAAAAGAAAAAAAGAAGAAGCAAATAAAATAACAGTGGAGATTTTCACGATGAAAGACACACACTGCAGCTCTGAAGAAACCTAAGATTAGAAAAGGCGTGCACATTATGTTCAACTCTGTAATTTTGAGCTGCGTCCACTCAAGAATCATGGGTAACTATTTTTAAGGTAATTGCCCAAATGTAAGACGTGTGATATCTGCTGTTTGGAGACATAAACTTCTGTCTTGACATTTCTAATCCTGTGCACAGACACAGACACAGTAACAACATTTTTTTTTAGGATTGGCCTTTGTCAGAAAGCTGGCACCATCACACCCAAACACAGGACTGCAGAAGGTACTAGAGCCTGGAGATGACGAGAGCCCCCTTTTGTCCTTCCCTGGCTACTGTACAAGATTGTTTAAATATTTCAACAGCAGTAAACCAGATACATACCGAGCCCTCTGCTCCAAAACAAGCTCATGTATTGTCTTTGCAAATCTTGGAGACACTGATTTGTTCCAGTGAAACTCAAAGAAAAAAATAACTTTTGTGTTTAAGATTTTTGCAATGAAACACTGCCCTCATGTGAACAGAACAAGTATCGGTTTATCAGTTATGTATTTTCTTTTCACATTATATCCACCACTCACATCTTGATATGTGTAAATTCAGACCACATCTGAAATATATTCATCATAAAGGTATTACAATGTGATTAAGTATTGCTAAAGCAGCCGAAGCAGATTTCTTGATGAAAAAGCTCTGATCTGGATCATAAGTCAACTTCCCGGAGATAAAACATCAAAGATGACAGCACAGAAGCTTAAAAGCAAGAGTTAACCTGTGGCAGCTGAAACATGAGCCCTGACAGAGCCTCGCAACCAGGGTCAGATTCCCTGCTCTTTTGTCAATGAGGTGCTAAATAATTCGAGAAAAGGCTACCCCTTCACTTTCACTCTTACGGGAAAGTGACAGGAAGACACAGGACGTCCAGACTCTCCGTCCAGAGGCCTGTTTGTTTGATTTACTGCCTGTTTGAGGAACCTTTGGTGACCTCAGATAAGGAAATATCTGGGACATTCTGTGTTGTTCCTCTCTTACTTCTATCGATTTTTTATCCACAGTATCTCTCGCTGAACCTCTTGTTCTGTGTATTTTGACCCTTTACACTGTCTGCCACTGACAAACAATAGGACCTCTCAATCAATTTGAATAGTGAAGAGGATCCAGAATAGGTAACACAGCACCTTAAGGCTGTCGTTAAACTTTGATGAGCCTGGAATTCTCAACAGCAGCAGCGGTGCTTATATCTTTAGATCTTGTAAGGACCATGAGGTGACAAGCTTCGGAGGAGCAGATAATACAGGAATAGAAAAATGGTAAGTGCATCTGTTTCTTTACTCTAATAAGTCACCCTTTATAAGTTAGAAATAATGGCTTCATAAATGTTAAATACATAATTTCCTTTTTAGCAGCTGAGTTGTAAATTCATTCATCAATGCTTGCAGGTTTCTCAGGTTTTCTAAGAAGCTAAGAGCAAAAAGTAGTGATTCAACTATAAATATAAATGTTACTAAGTCATTAATAGATGTTTTTTATAATAATACATCATGTCTGTAGTTGTAAGTGCTCTCTTTTTGAAGGTTAAAGGTCAAACAACCTGTCAGAGAATGATGCATTCAAGGGTCATGCTGGAGGAAGGCAAACACCAGCCTCTCAGTTCACATTTGATCCATAAAGTTTTGTTTATTACCCATTAATAAAGCCATTATTACAACTTATAACCTTTAAATTTTTTTATTATCTTTATGATTTGTTCCGTATGTGTCTGATGTGGTTGTTTCTCCTGTTATTCCTCACAGTGAGTCATGCTTTGGGGCAGATGTAGTGTCCTTGTGGTTCTCTGCGTCTGTCCTCTAGCCTCCCTCATAATGCCTCCCTGTCCTGCTGGCTGTTGCTGTGCCCGTCCAGGATTTTTGGTTCTGTGCGAGTCCCTGGGTCTCCGATCACTTCCTCGCTCCGTCCCTCTCAGTACCTCATCTCTGTCTGTGGCCAGAAACCAGCTCTGTAACGTGGACCACCTGCTCCGGCCGTTTTCTGGCCTGCAGGAGCTGAGCCTAAGTCACAATCTGCTGGACCGCTTCCCACGTGGACTGCCTCCAAGCCTGGAGTCCCTGCTGCTGCAAGAAAACCGCATCACTTATATCACCTCCGGCGCCCTGCGGCATCTGGGGAACCTCACACGTCTAGATCTGGAGGACAACCGCATCCGTGCCATCCAACCTGGGGCACTTCAGGGTCTTAACAAGCTGCAGGTGCTGACACTAAGGGGGAACAAGCTTACAAGCCTCCCCCTGAATCTTCCTCCATCGCTGACTCATTTAGACCTCTCAGCAAACTGCATCTCTGTCCTGGACCTGCCCTCGCTGTCCGCCCTGGTCAACCTGCAGGTCCTGAAGATCAACAGCAACTGCCTGCGCTCAGTCCCGGAGAGAGCCTTCGATGGCCTGCCACGTCTCAGATCCGTGGACCTCAACAACAACCTGTGGGTGTGCGAGTGTGACATTTTGTATCTTTACCGCTGGCTGCTGAGTGGCAGACTGAAGATGGCTACAGACCTGGTCTGCACCGAACCCGTCCATCTTGCTCACCGCTTACTTCTGAACCTCTCTGTCATGACTATCTGTCCTCATGTCCTGAAGCCAAATGAGAGGACATACCAGCTGGACCTCAACCCTAAACTGGAGAGAAATCTGGAGATGCTGACGGTAAAGCCCATGGGACTAAACTCACTTGAAAACAAGAGATATTTTGGATCAAAGCAAGAAACCACTGCTTCCAAGGATGCTCCAAAGAGTCGTATATTACTTGAACCCTACTCTTTAGAGACCCTCACCTATGAGGAGTGTTTGTCCTTGAATGTAACAAGAACAGTCAGCCCATCTTACATAAAAACCACTACCTCTCTCCCTGATGAAGAGAAATGCAACATCACAGGTCAGTACCCTCAGATTAACGCAACCTCTGCTGAAGGTACTCGATCTTTGCTTTCCACAAACAGAGACGCACCCTGGCCCACTCCCAACCCACGACCACACACACAGCAAGACTCCGCAGTGGTCATCTCCCTGCTTGCTGTGTTGTGTACATTAGTAGCTCTGCTAATGCTGGCGGTGCTGCTAGTGCTGAAAAAGGTGCTTCTGCACCAACAGAGGGTGGCACCGCTCGATGTAGGATCTGGTGGATAAAAACACGCACAGACACGCTAAACATGTTTTTACTCATTTAATTCACAATAAGCACAGTCCCATACAATATTCTGTATTATATTTTTTTGTATGTGTACTCGAGCTGTTGACCTAACTGTATTTTCATACTGAATCCTCTGAAGAGGGAGTCATGATTTTATACAATCAAGCCAAATAAAGCCAAAATATATACAAAACAAAAACACACCTCGACCTGTGGTTTCTGATTTATCATGTTGGCGACCTGTGTTGAAAAGCTTATTTGTTTACATGTAAGGATCCGAGTTGTCCTCAAATATTCCCCGCGATCTTCCGGCTCCAAAATCAGCATCAATTAAAAAAAAAAAAAAAAACTAATGAGAAACACCATTAACACCTGGCACTTGAACATTGTAGGAATCTTGGCTTGAATTCAAGAGAGTGACCCCACAACCCCTTTTACATGGAGGTTTTTCAAAAATATATAAAACTCCCTGAAGGGTGAAAGACCCGATGTAGTATGACGGTAACCAATCGTCCAAACAGCACGGCAGTGAAACACCACAGGGCCCATAATGGATGGTTATAACAGCATATTAATTGGTGGCTTGCGCACGTTCCTCCTTCTTGTCCTGTTTTAATCTGTAATCTGACAGTGCTGCTTTTATGGCATCTTCTGCAAGCACTGAAAAAAAAAGGAGTGAGAAATCATGATGATTTTTACTAAGAAATAAACAAAGGTGACAGATTATATGTTAATTTTATTGCTTTGAACTTACTAGAGCAATGAAGCTTGACTGGAGGAAGGCAGAGTTCTTTGGCAATGTCAGTGTTCTTGATCTTCAGAGCTTCATCAACCTGCAGGATGACAGCAGAGTTATCAGACCCTCAATAGCAAAAAAAAAAAACAGCATCTTCCTTTTCATCTGTGTTGAGATGCCAACTCACCGACTTCCCCTTCACCCACTCTGTTGCTAGAGAACTGGAGGCGATGGCTGATCCACAGCCAAACGTCTTAAATCTTGCATCAATGATCTTGCCATTTTCGTCCACCTGGATCTGAAAACATTACGTCGTTAAACACCTCTTTGTACAACAGGAAGGTGACAGTCATGACAGCAGTATGAAGGTATGGTCGAATAGTCTTAGGACGACGACGGATGTTATTGACCTGATTTGTGGTAAAACTCAGTACCTGTCCACTCAAATATAAACATATATTAGCAAGTTATGGCAAAAGATGGATGATTAATAATCAATGCTAACTTCCATGATGATCTGCAGGACACTGGACATCCATCACAGCTAGACAAAGTTTGACCGTCACACTAAATGATATAATATTCATGTTTTATAGATTAATTTCAATGTTATCTCCTGGTCCGGTGTATCCTATGCTAAAGGAGATAAGAAAGGAAGTACTGAATAATACATTTTTTTTATTTCATAGGCGCCTTTCTGTCACCCAAGGACACCTTACAATAAATAAAAGTAGACAGCAAATACCAGAAACAAAAAGAACCATAAAAGTATATCAAGTTACAAGAATACAACATTAAAAACAGGTTAAAATAGGACAATGAAATTGAATCAGTCAGATAGAAAAGGCGATTTTAAACAGTGCGGACTTGAATTGTGAGAGTGAGTTGATGTTCCTCATGACGGGGGAGTGAAGCTCCTTTCCTTTAACATTTAGAGAGCTCGAACAGCTCTTATCACAGTGGCTACGTAAATACTTCCAAGTCTTTTCACTCAATTAGGAATCTTGCATCCATCTATTCATTCATTATATGTAATGAATCATCAGAGCCACGGTGGGGCTGGAGCCTATCCCAGCTGACTTATGACAAGAGGTGGGGTACGCCCTGGACAACACAGGGCACATACAGACACACAACCATCCACATTTACACATACGGGCAATTTAGAGTCACCAATTCAGTACTCGAGTACCCGAAGACCTCCACACCAGCCGAGGTTTGAACCAGTAACCTTCTTGCAGTTCAGTTAGGAACCTTCCTAAGCAAAATAAGACTATTTGACCGGACCCACAATAGTAGAGTACACACAGGTGTTACCAATGATACTAATTAAGGTCCAGTTCCATTCAGTGCAGTGCACCACCCTGACTCTGTTTGACCTAAATGGAACTGAACCTTAATTAGTATCACCTGTGTTTACCCTAATATTTCATGTGAAAATGGCTGCTGTGGAAAAAGGGTGAATGTTTTTTTTGACCTCTAATTACCTGAAGTTTCATAACATCACCACAGGCTGGGGCACCAACCAGTCCGGTCCCCACATTCTTTGAGTTTTTGTCCAGAGAGCCCACGTTTCTTGGGTTTTCATAGTGGTCCACCACCTTGAGAAACATAAATGAGATGTTACAGCTCTGTTTATGCCTTAAGCAGACAGCTACACCTATTGTGAGACAACACACTTTTAAGTAAGTGATTACTGATCATTATTTAGTTATTAAAAAACACGTTTACCTTTTCGTGATATGAACAAACAGCAGTCAGCTGAGGGCTGAATAACCTTCTTCCAAATAACAACACCGAGGACGCTGACTTTCGTACAGTGGCCATGTTGAAAGACCGATGATCGTCGAGTGAGCCCGAGTGAAGACGACCGCTCTCTGTTGACAATAATGATGTGTCGTTCGTGAACGAGCCGCTTCAAAGAGCCGGCTCTTTTAAGTGAGCCGTTCAGTGACAGAAAAAAGCAGCAACATTTTTAAAAAAATTGAAAACACAAAGGCAGAATCAGATCAGGATCCACAAACAACCTTCACAGACACATGAGAACTGTGCATCCAACAGTCAATATCTGTCCTTAAAAAGTTTTTAGAAAGAAAGTTTTTATAGGTGTTTCTATCTGCTTTGTGTGGCTACAGCTGATTATTGATATTAGAAAATGTCATTTTTACTTTTGAATACTTTGAAAAACTATCAAGTGCTATGACGAAATTGGCTCACATAAGGACTGCCCCAGGAAAGGAAGACCAAGAGTCTGCTGCTGAGGATAAATTCATCCGAGTCACCAGCCATCCCATCCGGTCCAACCGTATCCCCCGCGATAAACGAGGGACCACTGTCTAATCTAAAATAGAAACGCTAAATTTGGCTGAATTATGAATGAGTCAAATGATCCGACTCCCTAAAAAGAACCGAACTTCCCATTACTAGTTTGCGGACCAAGCGACGAAGGAAGCCGCTGAAGGAGCGCCTACCAGCGGCTGACAGCAGCCGGTACACGTCGGTGGGATCCAGCTTTGACGAGGCTCCACCTCTCACGGTGCTCCTCGGCTTGTTGGCCGCTTGTTACCAGGCAGACAGCATTTCCAACATGGCAGCGTCGAGCAACGCAGAGCAAACGCAGTTGCAAGACATGGAGGAGGAGGAAGATGCGGGAATGGAGGAGAGGGAGATGGAGTCGGACGGAGAAGAAGAAGGAGGAGGAGGAGAAGGAGAGGAGGGAGAAGAGGGCATGGGGGAAGAAAATTCAGACGACGAAGAGGATGAATCGTCGGAGGACGAGAAAGAAAACGAAGCCGAGATCCAACGGCTGGAGGAGCAGGTAATTAGCCAACGGTCAACTGACGTTAGCCGACGAGCTAATGAGAATGAATGGAGGTGTAAACACAGCCACAGCAAGTCAGCAGCTTCTAGAAGTGTGAACACCTGCAGCCTGCTCTGCTTTAATACAAAAAAACAAGACAACATAACGCCACTAACGCGAGCTGCTGTCATCAAAAACAATTAAACAAACGCGTTTTGATATCGACGTCACTCACGTAGCTATCGTGATTAGCTGTCGTGCTAATCTGTGATGCTAATGGCTTTCCTCGTGTCACCCGCGCCTTTTTTTCCCCCTTCACACTGATGTTTGGACAAACCTGAACAATATCACAGCTCCCGGTGCAGTTAGACACGAAGTGCACGACTCAAAAAGAAGTTAATGCTGTCCTAACTTTATTTATTGGCACGTTTAAAGTGATAAATCTTGTCTCATAACATAGTTACCGCTTTAATGCACACCAGTTCAAACCTTAGTTAAAACTGATTTGTACTATATATTATATAGTGTGTGTATGCATGTGTGTAATGTATTAAATTATTTGTTGAAGTTAAACATATTAACCTTCATGAAGGTTGAATTTATTGGACTGCATTAGACCTAATAAATTAACAATTGAGTACTATTTTGTATATTTTGTTAGTTACGTTACAGTTGGTGCAAATGTCATGATTTATTACTGCCACTAAATCTCAGGAGACGCAATAAGTGAATTAGGATATATACTTAGACTTACTTTTTTATATATATATATATTTGAAACACCGCTCTATATAATGCATTCCAGTTTACCACTACTTCAACAGTAAACATAATAGTTAAATGAATACCTCTCAGACAGTGTCAACAAAAACTGAAACATTAGAAGCTTTTGTAAATGTTGAATTCATGGCAGCGTTGTTGTATTGGATCACATTCGATTTGTACGAGTGTACCTAGTGAAGTGTTGTGTTGTTCAACGTCTCACCCTCCTTTTTCAGCTGTCAATCAATGCTTTCGACTACAACTGCCACGTGGATCTCATCAAACTACTCAAGCAGGAGGGAGAGCTTTTCCGCCTGCGAAAGGCAAGGCAGAAGATGAGCGAACTTTTCCCGCTCACTGAAGGTTGGTGTATGTCTAATAACAGTTTTGGGGCTGAGGGGGAATCATTTGACAGCAACTCTGCATTATTTGAAACCACATTTTTGTTGTTGAATCCTGCAGAGATCTGGCTAGACTGGCTCAAAGATGAGATCCGTCTGACTGAGGAGGAGCCGAACCGGGAGAAAGTATATGAACTTTTTGAGAGAGCTGTAAAAGACTATCTCTGTGAGTACACCGTACCATCGTCACCTGCTTTGGTTTGACATTCAGTCATTACATGATCCTAACATTTAATAATGTGTCTTTATACCCAGGTCCAGATATTTGGCTTGAATATGCTCAGTATTCAATTGGTGGGATGGGGTCACCAGGTGGAATAGACAAGGTGAGAGCCATCTTTGAGAGAGCTGTGACAGCTGTGGGGCTTCACATGACGAAGGGACAGACGGTGTGGGAGGCGTACAGAGAGTTTGAGAACGCCATTCTGTCCACAGTGCAGGTTTGTGCCTCCATCATCGATGCTTAGACGTATGCTCTGTCTTAGTTTCTGTTTGATTACATGTATCTACAAGAGAGAGGTTTATTCTGAATCATGCAATATCATCAGCATCAGACTGTGCAAGATAGACAGCTGTTGGATTAAAACCTTTTACTGGAGTGCAGGAATAATACTTTATCAAAGCATGCTTTCGAGCGATAATCCACTCACCTAAATTCATTTGATGTAATCTAAATGGACCTTTTCTACATTTTTAAACCATTTTCTGCTTTTTCCTCTCAGCCTCCTCCTGGCAGGATTCCCAGCCGTGAGGAGCAGGAGCTGCTGAACACTCAGCTTGGGCGCATCCATACACTGTTTCGTCGCCAGCTGGCCATCCCCTTAATGGGTGAGAATGACGTCTCTTCTGTCCAGACGGAGTGTAAAACGGGCAGGATTCCTGTTGTGAAGGCCTTATGTCACGGCCCACCTGGGGGAAAAAACTGTGAAATACACCACTTAAAAAGATACCGCTGCCTTTGGAGATTAGTCGAGTGTGGCATGACTGTGATGTGACTTTTAAAATGCAATACAGATTTAGAAAGAGAACACTCCTCAGTTTGTTGCAGCAGGGGACGAGAGATATTACTTCATTTCATTATATTAATTCTGGCCCAGTTGAATGGAGAGCAGAGGCAGTTTTATAATGCTTGAAACCTTTTCTTATCTGAACTTTTCACTCGGCGCAAAGATGATGCAGTATACATTACACACTAACTATAAATGTACACCTCTCAGTGTTACTGTTTTACATGAATGTGTGCTCATTGTTAATGTTGGTGCTGTGTTGCCTTGTAGACATGGAAGCCACGTATGCAGAGTATGAGGAGTGGTCTGACAGCGGGGTGTCTGAGAACGTTATAAGTCAGTACAAAAAGGCTTCGCAGCAGATGGAGAAGTGCAGACCTTTCGAGGAGTCACTGGTACCCGACTTGCATTGGTTATCTAACATCTTTTTGACTGTTTTCTTCCTTTTATTACTTCAAATAATAAGCAGAGTTTTTTCCGTGCATAACATTTGTATGCTGTTTTCTCACTTCAGCTGGCAGCAGAACCTCCTAAGCTGGCAGAGTATCAGACCTACATCGACTTTGAACTAAAAGAGGGCGACCCAGCACGGGTCCAGATAACCTATGAGCGGACTCTGGCAGAGAACTGCCTGGTACCAGACATGTGGGCAAAATACACCACATATCTTGTGAGTATTGGTCTGTGTTTGGCGCGGTTCTGTTTTTAAAGGGTTCCCAGTCAGACTGTTATGTTTGCTGTGTGGAGTTTGGACTAATTTCACATGCCATTACCTCCCAGTCTGACTGCTCTTATTCAGCTCCTCAAACTTGCCAGCTCCATCGTCTGCCAGCAAAGGGCTAAACAACTATCACAGTGTTGGACTGAGCTTATCTTGATTAATTACAGCCAATGATTTCTCCAACAGCTCCTCTTGAAACGGAGGCTTTTAATCGTTTTAACTTTTTAAACACTTGGACTTTCTAACATCAGCAATCAGCGAAAATCTAAGATCTAAGATTTCAGCTCGTTTAAGAGTATTTTAACCAGTTTGTTTTGTGTTTTCTCTACAGGATCGTCAGCTGAAGGTCAAAGACTTGGTTCTTTCGACTCATGAACGTGCCGTCAGGAACTGCCCCTGGACGATGGGTCTGTGGAAGAGCTACGTGCTAGCTCTGGAGCGGCATGGAGCTGACCATCACACCGTCTCCGGTAACAACTAGAGTGCAGCATGAAGCTGTTGAGATGACTCAGTGGCTGTTTTTATCATGGTGTCATCATGTTGGCTCTTTGTCTTTCTCACAGATGTTTTTGAAAAGGCGCTGAATGCAGGTTTCATTCAAGCGACGGACTATGTGGAGATCTGGCAGGCGTACCTCGACTACCTGAGGAGGCGTGTGGATTTCAGCAAAGGTGAGAGCAGTTGTTTGTGAAACCGAATTTATCTTTGTGTTTGGAAATTATTGATTTCATCACCCCCGTGGTGTGTTTTCTTTTCTGCAGAATCGAGTAAAGAATTGGAGGAGCTACGAGGAGCTTTCTCACGATCTCTGGACTACATGAAGCAAGATGTAGAAGAAAGTAGGTGGATTTACGACCGGCTGAGATTTATTTTTGTGTTATTCTCTGTTGGGTTTTCATATAATTCACTGCCTTGTGTCATTGCAGGGTTTGGTGAAAGTGGAGATCCTTCTTGTATCATAATGCAGATCTGGGCAAGGATAGAGGTATGTTACTATGACGACCATTTTCAAGAGTTGAATTTCTGTCACATTGAATTGTGATTTTTAAACTGCTGACCAAATGAGCGTGCCCATTTTAAAGTTAGAAATAGCTCATGTGAACAGGCACTCTATGATGAATGAAATGACCTGGAATCACTAATATAGGCTCATCGAGATACACGGTGAACATTAAAGGGACAGTCGCTAAACTTTCCTTTACAGAAAATGTGTTTGTTTTATGTTTCTACAATAAAAGACAATCATTTATGTGATAATCTTTGTGTTTAAGGAGAACTCACTGTCACACGTGTAACATGGGAACAGTCTGCACAATCCTTGGATATGTTTCACATATTTTTTTTCGTCCCTTCAAAGGCCCACCACTGCAAGAACATGCAAAAAGCCCGAGAACTCTGGGACAGCATCATGACAAAAGGGAATGCCAAATATGCCAACATGTGGCTGGAGTACTATAACCTTGAAAGGTCTGTCAATCCATGTCTGATGCCTTTGTGACTAAACATTCAGCCAGAATTTGTGTATGGCGTGCTTGATGTTTTTACTTTATCCGCAGGTCTTACGGAGATCCACTTCACTGTCGGAAAGCTCTGCACAGAGCAGTTCAGTGCACCTCAGACTACCCTGAGCACGTGTCTGAAGTCCTGCTCACGTTTGAGAGAGTGGAAGGTGAGTCCACCATGAAACTCAAAGTTAACCTAAAAAAATAAAGACAATTTCCACGAGTTACACTGTCAATTATGTATATTGTGTCCTCACTCACAGGTTCTCTGGAGGACTGGGACGTGGCAGTGCAGAAGACGGAGACCCGGCTGAACAGGATTAATGAGCAACGTGCAAAGGTAAGAGCACATATCAGTATAATACTGTGCAGGTGTATCATTTAGCTGCTTTTGGCTAACGTTACTGTGTTCCGGCCATCTGCTAGGCGGCTGAGAAAGAAGCCAACCTGGCTCGCCAAGAGGAGGAGAGAGCTGATCAGCGACGAAAAGGCAAGTCGGAGAAGAAGGCACAGAAGAAGTTCCAGAAGGGAACTCGAACTGGGGAGAAGAGGAAAGCGGAGCAGGATGATTATCACGATGAGTGGAATGATGATGCAGGTAAATAACGACTATGATATTACAAAGCTTTTACACGAAATGACCCTTCAGATATGTGTTTCCTAATGTTCCTAATTTCCCTCCATGACAGATCAAGCTCCTAAAAGGCACAGAGGAAATGGGGACCAAGCCAAAGAGGAATACATGGAAACTGAGACGGGACTCTTTGGGAGGAACGCTCCCCCTGGCTTTAAACCTCCTCCACCTGGCGCTAAAAGGGCCCAGCAGGGAGATGACAAGCCGGAGCTTCGCAACGACAACAGCAGCGTTTTCATCAGCAACCTGGCATACACGCTGGAGGAGCCAGAGGCAAAGCTCAGGACTCTGTTTGAGACCTGTGGTCCCATCAAACAGATTCGACCTGTCTTCAGCAACAAAGGGAACTTCAAAGGCTACGGCTACGTACAGTTTGAATCTACAGTGTCTGTCGCCGAAGCCCTGAAGCTGGACAGGCGAGAGGTGGAGGGCAGGCCCATGTTTGTGTCGCCGTGTGTGGACAAAAACAAAAATCCTGAGTTTAAGGTAAATATGAAATATGAACAGTATCCGCATGTCTCAAAGTCTTTAAAATCACTGAAGCCTTTACACATTATATTAGAGCATATTTTCTGTTACCTTGAATTGGGTGATCTATCTCCCCATATGTCACATATCTGGGTCCAGGGTAGTAATAATTTAATTGCATCATAAAGAATGATCATTATATATCACTGGTAGTAAGTCATATTGTCACTACTGTATGTTAAATTGAATTCTATGTGGTCTTGAACTGAAGTGGTGAACCCTTCAGAAGTCCTGATAATGTTACCAACACAAGTAATCACTTCACATTGATGTCCCTGCAGGTGTTTAAGTACAACGCATCCATGGAGAAACAGAAGATCTTCATCTCTGGACTGCCGTTCTCTTGCACTAAAGAGCAACTGGATGAACTCTGCAAAAGTCACGGCACCCTCAAAGATGTTCGTCTGGTCACGTATCGCTCAGGAAAGCCCAAGGTGAGGCTTGAAAACGAGGACAGTGTCCAGATGTTTGGCTAAAAATAGCCAACCTGTTTGAAATGATGAGAATCACCTTTCAAGGTCAAGTGGTGTAGAGCCTGTTGATGTTTTAACCCTCTGTTTCTCTCTGCAGGGTCTGGCATATGTTGAGTTTGCAGAAGAAGCTCAAGCAGCTCAGGCGGTTCAGAAAATGGACGGCATGGAGGTGGACGGCAACAAAATCTCTGTTGCTATAAGCAACCCGCCTCGCAGGAACATGATGGATAAACCTGGTTCCAACAGGCCCACAACAGACATGATGCCTCGCCAGGTCTTCGGATCGTAAGTTTGGTTGACTCATTTCTCTCCTGCTCTGAACGCCCGCCATCCTCAGATCTGTACCTGTGCATAAACAAATCTGTTTTTTCTTTTTTCCAGGAGAGGACGAGGACGCACCCAGCTCTCATTACTCCCTCGATCTCTGCACCGACAAAGTGGACCTGTAAGCAAAGTGGAGAACGGGAACTCAGCTGAGCCGGTCCCGACAACAGCCAGCGCAGCAGCAGCGAACGCAGCTGGAGAGACGAAACCTTTGTCAAATTCAGACTTTGCCAGGATGCTTCTCAGCAAGTGAGAAGATGAGCGAGAGGATTACGACCGCCTTCACACTGAAAGCCATCTTGTGTCCTTACAAATTAAGTGTTGGTGATTCTTCTTTAATTAGTTACCCGGCCTCCCTTTAATCTTGTTCTCATCATCCGTTCTGAGAGATTGCCTTAATCGCCGAGCTCCTGCCCTCCATCACCAAACCCTTTTCAACCAAGATTTATCCCCAGTGTGACAGTGTTTTCCTTTCTGGATGTTCGAAGGTGGCCGGCAGGCTTTGTTTTTTTTTCTCTTTTATATAAAAAAAAAATGTATCATATTTGTATGTAAATATACTGTATCTAAAATTGTACGCCTCTTGTTGCAAAGTGTCTTCTTTCGTTGTGTAATGTGAAAGGGATCCGAGAGACGTCACATGGGAGAGTATTTTTTTAAATATTCAAAACAGCCAAACTGGTGAATGTTGTATGCAAAAATGCAGATGTGTATTATAGTTGGTGCGGTGCGTGTGTGTATGCGTGTGTGTTCATGAGTCAACTGTGCTGCAGTAATGAAAAGACATTTTTAGGAAACTAGGATTTTTGTTGTATTTATTTTGACCTTTTGAAGACACGGCTAACAACACTAGCAATGATTTTTCTGATTGTTTAATAGTGGTTTATTTTCCATAATACCATCTCTGAGTTACCATCTGCTGTTAATCGTCAGTAATATGATGCTATGGAGTTAAGACCCCGAGAGGGTCCAGCAAATTAGTTTTAGTTCATCAGCTTAATCTTGGCCTGTGGGCTAACGCTTGATATCAGTTATAGTATTTACAGATCTGCTCTAAGTATACAGTCTCATCACTGTTAATGTGACCCCGTCTGTTCAGGGTAGAAACATCAAATGTTGTTTTTAGATATCGGTCTGATTTCTGTGCAGAGGACTGAGAGAATTTAAGATGAAACTGAGGAAATGTGTGTAATTAGCTGCTTTTGTGGCAGTACACACCCCTGAGTAATGTGTCTGTGCTTTAGTTTGGTTTATTAAAAGTGTTTCCAACAGTTTGGATCTTTAACTTCACATGAAAACTCATCCACCAAACAACATAGATTAGCAAAAAAAAAAAAATCCACATCACCTCCAGCGTCTCAGATGTCCGACTTGTTTTCTTTGTATTGCTTTTAACCTACATTCTGTTAAATTGGACATTTGGGCTCAAGGAAACTGATGGGCATTTTTCAGATTTCTCAATCTTTGTAGATCAATTGAGAAAGTAATAGTGAGATAAAGACATAGAGTAGTTTGTAAAGTGTTTAAAGGAGTTAGAATATATCCATAAATGCTAGAAGGTGCATGTGGTCGTGTGTTCACGTGACTCCTTATGACGTTACAAACAGAAACCTAAATAGTTTTAGAAACGTGGTTTGGACCTGGTTTTCTTTGTGTTCAGTTCATTTCACCTCAAGATGAGCCACAATTAGCTGACAACTCTCCGGTGTTCTGGGCTGTTCCTGTCATCTACACGTTGTTTGAGTCTGCAGCTTCTACACGACAGAAGAGAATCTATGCAGTTGTTGCACTTTGTGTTTTTGTCCCACTTGTTCAACCTGTTCGTGTACATAATGTTCAATATACTGTTTCAAAGAGGTCACCGTAGTTTGTAATAAATATAAATCTAAGTTTTGGAAACAGATGGAATACAAGCTATATGTATCGCTCTCACCACAGTGGCCTGATCTCAAAAAAAATATATATATCTAAATGTGTTGAGAAGTCACCTCTGTTTTATGTTCAGTACTAAATGATGGTGTATGTGCATTGCTGTTGTTTTGTATCATTTCTATAGTCAGTGTTCTGAATTTAGTATAATGGCTATTTTCTGTTGAACCACAGTATTTATTTTCTCCGCTTGTTTCATGATCTACCCTTGTGTTTTTTGGGTCTTGTAAAACAAACAAACAAACAAACAAAAAAAAAGTCATGTCATGTATTTTTTCTGGTTTTAATAAAATCATGTAAATCATCTTTGATCCCAGTATGACACTCACACAGCTCCCTTTGTTCTAAATAAAAAGATATAATGAAAGTTAATAGAACACTTTTATTTTAAAAATAAATAATCAAAATACATCAAAGTGCTTTACAGTGTTAGGAGACATCATCCCAAAGAAAAAAAACCTAAATATTCACTCACACATTACGCATCTGCAGTGAAAAATCACAGAAGCATCTCAAGAAAACTTTTCCTCCCTCCTCGCATCACCAGTAGTCAAACTTCAGATTGTTTCCTGACAGGAACTAATTAAAAAGTCAGAATAATATTATGGCAATTTGGATCCAAACTTGTCGTTTTGCAGGAGAAAGATTCGAAACCTAAAACACATCATCCTGCAGTTTTAATGAAATCAGCAGTTAAAGAACCCAAACCTAAGATTATCACGGAGTGTTTGCACAGCAGATATTTTGACATCAGCTCACAGGTGTTTTAAGGATAGCTGCATACCACTTAGGGGAAGTCACTGTCACTGTAACTAAGCTGTCATTAAACCTGTGACAAGTCAAACTGTCAGCTGTGCCACCAGTCTATTAAATAGCTTTTTAGATTAATCACATCCTTTCCCTGCGTGCTATTGTGTCATGCTCCCGTCTCTAGCTCAGTTGTGAATCGGGATGGTCTGTTTGCAGTCCAAACAGGCCTGGTCCTGACTCGCTGCTGGCAGCCCCACGGCGTACTCTGTTGTAGAAATCAACAATGTGTCTAACGTCATCTCTGTACATTTGGCTATAAAGCGGATAAAGGGTCGTACATCGCCCTCGTTGGCTGTGTCTAAAGCTGCGTAATATTCAGCCCTTTGTTCTTTGCGGATCGTGATGGGTGGGTATCGAGCTTGCATGAGGACGAGGTTCATGAGCAGCCGCGAGGTGCGTCCGTTGCCGTCTATAAACGGGTGCACGTACACCAGTTTGTAGTGGCTGAGGGCGGCGTACTCCACAGGATGCAGCTGCAGCGCCTCCTCAGAGTTGAGCCACTGAACCAGCTCTTGCATGTGTCTCTGCAGGTCCTGTGGGTGAGGGGGGATGTGGTGACCTACAAACACCTGGCTGGTGCGCAGCCTCCCTCCCTCCACGGGGTCTACATAGCCGAGAACCCGCCGGTGGATCTCCAGGATGTCACTGACGGTGATGGTTCCCGTTCTGGACAACAGTGTGGTGTTGATGTACTTCATGGCTGCATCCACCCCGATGGCCTCGTTCTGCTCCTGCAGGCTCTTCCCAGGGACGGCGTACCGCGTCTCGATGATGTGACGGATCTCAGAAAGAGTGAGCGTGCTGCCCTCGATGGCCACCGTGTGGTAGATGTGGTGGTAGTAGGTCTCCTCCATGACCCGGCGGAGTGCAGAGTTGCCTTTAGGAATGGACATAAGCCGGCGAACTTTACTGTCAATGATGCCAAAGTGACGCTGGTCAATCTCTTCCACCAAGGGAAGAGTCCGGTCACGGCTGACCAGAGCTCTCTCATTACACGGCGAGATGGCCAAGGCTTTGGTGTAGAGATGGTCTGCCTGGACGACGTCCTTCTCCTCCTCCAGGATGGTCCCCAGCTCTGTTAGGGCATCCACAAAGTCTGGATTCATGCTGAGAGCGTGGACCAGCAGCTTATGAGCCTTCTCCCTCTTCCCAAGTTTCTTCATCTCCAGAGCCTGCAGGAGAGCCGCTTTGGCCTCCAGCTCCATCTCTGCAATCAGAACAAGACAGTATTTAAAACAGATATCCATAAACCATCATGTGGGCCTTATTTATCCTGCACTGCGCATGGATCTGATCTAACATATGGCACCGAGTTGAACTCTTGGTACCTTTGCTCGGTTTGGACCTCTGAGGCAGCAGATCAAGGGCAGTGAAGGGGACAGTGAGGCTGGTGGACTGCACAGCTGGAGGTTGCTGGGAGCTTCCCCACAGCTGGCAGCGGAGCTGAGCCATGCCCTTCAGGGCCGCGCAGCACTGGTTCTCCACCCCCACCAGGGGCATCAGGATGGCCACCAGAGAGCCGAGGAGGACGCACAGCAGCGGGCCCCATCCTCCGAGGACACGGCCGCTGGTGTATCGCCACATCTTCACAGCAGACATGAGGTTTCCAGGTTAAATCCTCCATCCTCTAGTGAGGCGGTCCTCCATGCAGATCCAGCCCGGCTAGGAGAGCCGGAAAACGGCCGACAGGAGGGAAAACACGGTGAACATGAGAAGCTGCTGTGAGCTGCAGGCTCCGTCCTGAAAGCACCAAACACCGACACGGTGACAGCGTCAGTACTGCTGTGTACAAAACACACACATCATCCACTTCCTCGCTCCGTACGTCTGAACATCCTCCGATGTAATTGGACAGGATTTTATTGAAGGGCGGCGCTGATTGGCTGAAAACGCAGCAAAACAACGAATGGTTCGTAACCGTTTCTGATTGGCTGAACGTTCAAGCCCTGAGCTCGGACTTACAGGCACCAGCAGGAAGGCACCAGTCATGAGATTGGGTAAAATAACATGTTTGTTCAGTTTAGAAAATTATTTTCTTAACACGGTTATATATTTATGTTATATGCAAATGTTTAATGTCTGTGTACATATTTAAATTTATCTCAGGTTAATTTTAACATGTGGTTACTGTGTTACAGGTTCTAATATATGTTTGCATGCTGGATGCTTGAATTTCCTACAGGGTCTATAAAGTTTCTTTCTTTCTTTCTTTCTTTCTTTCTTTCTTTCTTTCTTTCTTTCTTTCTTTCTTTCAGTTTCAATTGACATTTTTTTTGACACATAGATAACACTGGGGAACAATTTGAAAAAATAATTTAATCTGCTGATTAAAACAAAAATTGGCATGCTGTTTCCAAAATTGCAGTCATTTTTTTTCTAGCATGTCAAGTTTTTTCTCCACAGCTTACCCTCCAGATAGGCAAAACTCCACTGATTGGCTGTAGTTAGACTTGCCAGGTGATTACGACTGGACTCATCTACAGCTACATGGCAACTTGTTTGTGCAGTCACAGTTGAGACAGTGCAGTGAGAGGTGTGTGCAGCTCCCAATAGGTCAATACTATCAATATCTGCAAACAGAAAGCCAGCATAGTAGGAATTAAGAGGATTTGTGCTGGCTTGTAACCATGGGCATACCGTTGTAAGTTTTATTTCGTTTTATGCTGTTTTTGTAGTTTTCAAAGCTTGTAACTATTCCACCTTAGTGTTTTATTTTCATAGGTATATATTTCCTTTCTTCCCGATCATGTCTGCTCCTGCTACTTCTTGTCGTTAATGCCTAAATAACCCTGACTCCTTTTGCTGTATTTGTGGTAGTTTCACCATTCCAAGTCAGAGGAAAGCAAACACGAGTGTATTTTGTCAAACAAGCATATTTTGCATATTTTAAAGTGAAAATCGGCGATCAAGACAAGCCATGGGCCCCTCACAAAGTGTGCAAGCAGTGTGGAGAGTTTACGGACGTGGACCAAAGGAACACGTGAAAAGTTGGCATTTGGTATCCCCATGGTTTGGCGACAGCAAAAAGATCATTGCACAGACTGTTACTTTTGTTTAGTAAAAACAAGCACATATTTTTTTAAGAAAACAGGGATCCTATAGTTCAAAAACTTGAAGTGATAGAGAAAAACTGAGATCAGTTTTGGATTGCGCACCTAAAAATTAGTTAAAAACAGCTAACTCAACAAAAATTGTTGTTGATGTTTTGTGGCCTATAGTTCTAGATAGCTTGCTCTTTCTTTTGTGCATAGTTCATAGGAAGGATGCAAAAACAGATGCAACCCATGAGAACTGAAATATTATTTTAATTTTTTACATTACAAAATGTCAGCAATTATATACAAAAACAGACATTTTGTACAAATAGGTTGTACAAACAGGTTGTACAAATATTTAAATACTTACTTACAAAATCTTAATTTATATAGCATTCTAAGGGGATTTATACAGAATACAGTAGTATCTTATATTAGAGTCTGTTAGTTGTACACTAATATGTCCTGGCAAAAACTTTATTTTATATGGCATTCATATGGTATTTTTATGTCAGATGGGTGGTATGGAAAAACTTGTATTGATACAGTAAAATCTGATAATAATAATATAACCTTAAACCAACAGTACTAATATCCTTGCGCCATAATATTAGACAGTGTTTGTAGTTTAGCCAGTGGATGTGCTATTTCACCACAGAACCAGCTATTCTGACACTTCTTGTGCTGCAACTAATCATCACAGGAAGCCAATCAATCCCACCCCCAGTGACCACAATGAATATTTGATTTGGCCTCATCACTTTTGTTTCTCATTCATTATTAAAGGGCAGGAACA
Organism: Larimichthys crocea; assembly: GCF_000972845.2. Lineage (NCBI taxonomy): Eukaryota > Metazoa > Chordata > Actinopteri > Sciaenidae > Larimichthys > Larimichthys crocea. Next base: position 28,550,175 of record NC_040013.1, read on the forward strand.
TTAGAATCATTATTGTGCCTTGATGACAACGCTATTGATTCACTGTTGCTACCAGCTGTCCTTCCTGATGAAAGTGTACTAACAAACAGATGAGGGCAGCATTGCTCTGTGATGCAGTCATCAGAGTTAGAGTACAGCATCCTCTGAGGACTGCAGTAACACTCTAGATCTCAAAGTCAGAATAATCAAGATTTATTCTTATGCCATCCAGTCTTTAAATGTAAAAAAAAAAGGGGGGGGGGCAGGTAAGATTAATTCTTCCAGCTGAGCCTCTTTCTATGTGTAAACTTTCAGTTATTTTTATACATTTTTGGTTTGATTTATTGTTTTATTTTCATGACAAGATTTTATATTTTTATACGTGTCATCTGTTTATAGTGAAATTGCCTTTACAGAAATTACCACCAGTTGGGAACAGCCTGTGGTGATAAGGATTGATTCCTGGCTGCGTGCCAAAGCCAACACTATTAGACATATCTTCAGCAGATGGCAGACTTTCAGCTCTAAATAGCTGATATTCACAGGCAGCCTGAGACTCTACGGCAACACACCGTCTCCACGGACGTATGCAGAGTTATGAATGAGCAAACATATAGATGGTTTTATGTGGAGTTAGAGGTATAATAGTTCTCTCTGAAAGTTGGGGTTTTGAGCTGGTCATGTTATGTTGCAAGGCGTACTCACAGTGAGCTCTGGAGCTGCACACTAACATCATTTACCACCACAGAGTCTCTCTGTGCTGCTCTGACCCACAGCAATTTCACCTTGGTGGATAATGGAGCAGCCTGTTTGGGTGTGCTTGAGCCACATTATTTCTTTACTCGTGTTATTCATGCGCTCTGTCACACAGTTCTCAAAGCAAATAGCAGGCTGTAGGATATTAAAGTGGCCATGAGCATGCTTGCACTGATTTTTCATTCTCAGAGAGGACGCAAAAAGGAAAGAAACGTTGTGCTGTATAATTTTGCCACTGCACCAAGACATTTTTATTATTACTCTCCGGTTCAGCAGCAGCTTTCACTCCATAACGCATAAAATCAGGCCTGTAGCTCGGTGCAATGAGAAGAAAAATAGGTTTATTTCCACTTGTTACAACAAACTAAAGAGAAAACTAAAACATCTTCTAGATCCTCTGCTTCCTGAAGACTATTTAAGCTGTATTTTAATGGCTCAATACACACTATTATTACCAAATTGTTGATTATTTTCCCACATGATAGAATGACAAAAGCACACTGTAAAAATGACTTATACCACATTATAAATGAGAGTAAAATTAAAGAAAAATCTACATGAAGTTGCAGCATAATACAATAATGTGTTGACAGTGAACTCTGAACTGGGCATGTGGAAATACACTGAAAACAAGCCGATACATCTTTGTAAAAAATTAACGTTTCTATGCAGATAACAGGATTAGAGGGTGTTGATATGAGTATCTATCTGTATCACTAGATATTTTAATGAAGCAGAAAAGAGCAGACAAAAGCAGAAAAACAACTGAGACATTTAAACCCAGCCTCCCTTTGAAGAAGCTGCAGAGAGGACGGTGTGCACAAGCACACAAAATAATGGTGTTACCAATTAATACATGTTTATTTTATCTAATTGTATTCATATAGCAGCAGGTCTAGAATGCACTTTTTAAAAACAGAGACCCAACAACTCCCACCAAAAACAAGCACTCAGCGATGGTAGCAAGGAAAAACTTTAACAGGAACCATGTTACTAATGATAGTTAGTTTTAGTGTTATCAATCAATTAGTAGATTAATAAATATGAGCAGATATGTCTATTATTGTTTGCACAGTTTGCATTAAAGTACTTAATAACAAGAAAATCAGTTTGAAAGATCTGGTTGTTTACCAGACAGGGAAGCTCTAACAAAAAGGTGCTTTCTATTGCATTATGGGAAATGTAGGATCCAGTATTTTTGGAGTTTAGCCCATACTGTGAACTAAAAGTCAGGATATTACACCTCTTCTGCTTTAATTTTGACCATTTATTTTTGATCCCTTTAAAGAAAAGTTGCAATAGTAGTGAGCGATGTATCGTCAGGTGAAGCTGCGCCTTTTAGATCTTTCTATTTGCCTCATGTTGTTTTTTGGCATTTAGCTTAACAAGGTTTCCTGTGAAGTTTTGTGATGTCTTTTTACCAGTGTGATGGAGGAAATTAATTAATAATTTCATTTAAATTGAGGGTTAACACAGTAAGTAGCTGCTAAACTAAAGAGAGATATCATTTTTTAGCTCCTTTTCTAGGTGCGGCACTGTTGCTTTCACCACAGATGGGCATCAAAACAGCAGATGCATTTCTATCCAGCAGTTCTTATGAGCATTTTTAATTTGCGCATAAAAACATCTGGAAATGCTTCCACTTCACCAAAGACAATAGTAGCAAACAAAATCATCCCATCTGTGTCGAGACTTCCTCAGATTAATACATGAAGCAAACAGAAATATTTCTGTCACATTTGCTGGAGTTTGACTGGTGCTCTTTTAATGACATCTGAGCACCCTCTTCTTCTGCAGCGGTTTAATTTTGCCTGATTGGAGAATTGGAGCCACTCTTTTGCAGGATTTCTGTAAATTCAGTTGAAAGTTTGTGCTACATTTGGATGGAAACTAGTGACATCTTGGTCACAGTTTATATTAATTTCTTTTTTTAATGACCTGCTTTATAAAATGCAGAGAATTTTGCTGCTGTTGTCCCTTGGTTTTGTGGTTAAACCTCGACCTGTCCTGTTTTCTGTGTCACAGGTGTTTGCTCTAGAACTACAGATTGTGGAACAACATTTTGAGCCGATTTTACCATCATTTGTTAAGCTGTGCACCAACAGAGGTACTCTGGAAAGTGAAACTTACTGCCTGAAGTGTAAAAGTATTTTCAGTTAATTATGAAATTGGGACAAGTTAGACATTATCAGGTGATTGATGGGAAAGTCTGGTGATATCCTCCCAGCTGTGGTCTTGAAATAAAATCTCGAGCCCTCTTTGTCCAAGACAAGACGAGAACCAAGACCTTCAAAAAGTGGCCGTCAGACCAAGACCGATCTTGAGTACTATAAACACTGGCGTACACAAGCGAGGACAAATATGGTAGAATGTGTCTGATGAAGGAGAAACGATGGCATGAAATGAACAGCCCTCGGGTCATATTGTGGACTAATTCCACGCTCATCTGACATATGCTCACATGAGCTAAAATCCCGTCAACTGTGGAAGCAGATAAACCACATGAGTCTCGAGTTAAAGCCAATGATCAGAGCTAATTCTGTTTTCGCTGTGTTGATGCAATTAAATGCCTCATGTCACTGTGGGATTATTATCAGAATGGAACGCTTGTGAAAGGTTAAGTATCTGTTATCTTTAATGCATTCGTTAAGTATGGTTTTATCTCTTGCATCAGTGTTATTAAATGGCTGTGATGCGTGGAACATGAATTGCGGGCCTTCTCATTAATTTGTGTGACAGAAAACAGTTGTTTCCACTCAATATTTAGCAGATCATGTAAAGGAATAGATTTCTGCATGCATCAGCATGATTTTCACACCAGCTGACATGTTAACTTGAAGCACACTCCAGAGATGACCCGTCAAAGACTATTAAAATAACACCCTGTCTTTTCAGTACTTGCTGGAACTGTGCTTCAAGAGGTAGAAAATCCATCTGCCCACCTGGAAAAAAAGCGACCTGTCAGGGCAGGAAATAAATCCCTCTGGCACAGGCGCCTCGCCTCCTCCCCTACCGGCTCGTGCTCCTCTCTCCAGCCTCTGTGGAGCCGTCAGTCTGCCTGCCTTTCTGTCTGAGAGGAGGCTTTGTTCTGGGTGACAGAGCTGGGTGTCAGAGATAGAGGATCTCGTTAGGCAGTCAGAGGGAGAGGGATGGTGGCTCTCTTTCCACTCTCTGAGTATGGATGGCTCAGAAAACAGGGATGAGGGGGCCATAAAATGGATGACAGAGTGAAGGAGAGCTGCGCTGGGAGCAACAACTGTCCTCAACTGTCAGCATCCAAAATACTTATCTGAATGGAGGGTTTGCTCCAAAATGCAAGATCCACATACTCATTGGCAAACTGACAAGTGCTGTTACAAGACGATATGGGAAGCCAGGAGGTATTTTTTCCCCCCTCTGGTGACAGGAAGACGGAGGGTTGCCCTCAGTCTGTCCAGGCGCTCCTCCATGAATTCAGGGAATAAAACATCTCTAACAAAAAAAACAAAAAAAAACTCTTTACCTGTTCACTCTTTCACCGAAACAGAAATCTGTTGTCTTCTCTATCTACCTCCAACGCAGCAGCCTGGTGAGTCTCACAGTGCATGCTGAGACTCCCCTCCGCTGGACTCCCCTCTGCTGAGAGCAGGTCAGAGGAAAGTGAAGAGATGTGGCTGCCTCCCAAGGTGCCAAACAGGTAATTACTGAACTCCTCTCCCTGCAGTTTTCCAGCACTGGGAAAAGGACCACTGTCATGCCGAGAAGCTGGATGAAGAAGCATTAAAGAGATAATGGTGTTTTTGGTTTTGTTCTCTTTTTACAGCTATGCAGTTTAACTGTTATTAATGTAAACCCACATTATATGTTACCATTGCTACAATTACTGTTCTTGGGATGTTTAATGTTGTACAACATTGCCTTTACACACCACCATTTAAAACACAAACATTAAAGGTCCAGTCCAGTTATATATTTTTCTGTTTATGTGTTTTAATCTGTTACACCATTTTATTTTATTTATTTATTTGGTTAGTATTTATTTGTCTATTTATATATATCTTTACCAATTGATTGATTGACAGTGAATAGCGATTTAGAGGCTCTATTGACAAAATATGGCAGACGTGGAATGTTTTCATTCATGTGTAAGAATCATTGTGTTTTGTTGCCTTAGAATCAGACTTTTATATCTATAGATGCTCTGTGTCCTTAAACCATCATGTTTTCATGCATTTTGTAGATAGTTTCAGTCATGCTGGTAAAGACCGTGGCATTTTGTAGATAGTTTCAGTCATGCTGGTAAAGACCGTGGATGTGAAGTAAACATGGAAGTGCCAAAAACTGCAGTTCTTCAAACATCCACTTGAGTCTGGCTCCAGAAGTGAGTCAGTCTCCATAAGTCCCCATGTTAAAATGTCAAACTTCACAGCAGAAATAAACATGTTTACAGCCTGGTACAAAAAACTGTTCTGGTCTTTAGAGCTAATTTTCCCGTTTATGCCAACTGTACTGAGGATGAATTTCTATTTAACTCAACTGTTCAAATTATATTGAGGCTTAAAGTTATGCATTAATTAACAGCATGGCCGCTTTGATTGACAGCTAGGTGCCATTACAGATAGTTTCATCATTCGGACCATCACAGGTCCATCGATAATCCACATCATTGCTGATTTTAGGATTAGCCAGGATTGCCAAAATGGCGGCAGCCAGAGCCACCACACCACATGGTACCTTTTTTTATTTTATGTTGTATGTAGATATTGTATATTGGGAAATTAAAGAAGAGTACTACAATTTGACATACAGTGTTGAACTTTTACATAAATTGACGAAAACTGTATTTTATCTGGGATATTATATCGGGTAAAACCTGCTTCGCTGTAACCCACAGCCTCTTCCTTACACACAGAAAGATGGTTGAATGTGATCGTCCCTCCCTGACCTTAATACATAAATGTTTGCGAGGTTGTTCAGGCAACGAGATTGGCTTGAGAGAACTCCGCTGATTACAACATACAGTGTATCAATCACGAGCTTTGTGAGGTTGTCTGTTCTCCACCCCCGCTACTCCTCTGTTCATTTCCTTTGTGATCTCTGCTGCAAAACACTTCCTAAATAATTTTCAAGGTTTTCAAAGGTTCACATGAGGACTTTGTGAAGAAATACATTGGACATTTTTCATTGAGTCCATAAAATGCAGCAATTTTACTAAATAAGTGTCCATTAAACACATCAAAAGTGAGGAAGATAGTGTGGCTGCTTGCTTCCTCATGACGTCTTGCTTGAAGCTTGGAGAGACTGGACATGATTTATTCAATTTGTGTTCCTATCTGTCTGCCCTCTTTGTCACATTGTCCCCTAAAGGGAGCCATTTCACATAGAAACACCCTTCACGACTGACTGAACACAGACGATTTGTGTTTGTGTGTGAGGGAAATATTTGTTTTACAATAGACAGGCAGCTCATCGTTGCCGTTGATAGGACTGATGTGTTCTAGCATAAACTCTCAGATTAGGCCCGGACTCGCATGCTCGATCACATCCCGCAGGCTGGTTACCTGCTCGAGGGCCTCAGTAGGGCCAGCAGGTGAGTAAATGATCTGGTGGAAAGACAGGATACAGAAATAATTAGGTCTCCACTGAGGGGCAGCCATTACCGGGGACCTCCCTCGGGCACTTCTTGATGTTTCACTTATTATCTCACTTCCACACTGGCCTGTACCATTCAGCGTGGTGGCTGCACAAGCCAGCAGCTCTGTCATATGTACCAATTCCAGCACTAACAGGCATATCTTACAGCACACAGCGATGACTCAGCAACTGTGGGTGGCTCATTATTTTATTCACCCACAAAGAGATGACTGGCTGGTGGCTTTGTTTAGTTTCTTTGGTAACGTACAGGTGGGAGTACAAAATAAAATTATAGCGCCATAAACAGGATTACTTCCAGATGACAATGTTTGCTCCCCTGAAACCACTGCCTTTATCTGTTTTGTAACTTGTTTTGAGATGATTTTGTGGCGGGGGAACCTATTCATGCATTCTGAGTGGAACTGCTCTCACAGCCTCTCTCACAGTTTTGATTGTTTTTTAAATGTGCCTGTCTGCAGCCAGTGCACGCATACACTGTTTTCACAGGCACCGAATGCTGCCTGAAAAGTCACAAATCAATCATCACTGCTGTCATCGTGCGTTTAGGAGTTTGTAGAGTGTGTTATGAGTCCACTGTTCAGTGATAAGTGAACTGTGTAATGTGGATTTAATTATATGATCCACATGTGTGGCGTCCTCTATGGCGCCACATCCAAAACCTTAAATAAACTCCAAGCTATCCAAAACTCTGCTGCTCACCCACAACCCCAGGCCCATCCAACCTCACAGACTTATTCCACCACCACACTCTGTCCCTCTGATGCGAACCTCGTCCTGACCCCACCACCTAAGACCAACCACCGAACCTGGGGCAACATCTCAAAGTCCCCAAACACATCCATGACTGCACTGACCTACCCACCTTCAAATCACTTACGAAACATACCTATTTAAAACAGCTTTTAATGTTTTTTTAATGTGTTTTAGATATATTGTTTGGTGTTTTTTTACCCTTAAAAAAGTGTCTTTGAGTTGAGTAGAAAAGGATGAATCATTGGATTTCTCTATTTCATATTTCATGACACCCAGATGATTAATTCTGACCACGGTGATTCAATTTTCTGACCAAATCCCTTCAACATAATGGCATTCCCATCAGTCCCATCATTGTTCCTGATACACACCAGCACCTTGTGGAGATCAGTCAGTGTGTTCACATTGGTTTATGTTGAGCTTCCTGCAAACACCCAACACTAACCATGTAAGCATGCTGATGTTAGTCATTTTCTTGACATTTTGTGACCTGTTTGTTCAGGTTTTATTTTCATTCAGAATCTTAAATCATGACATCTTGAAGACATCTTAAATACAACATGAAGAAGCACTTACTTCTTCACACGACAGAATAATCAGCACGTTGCCGGCAGGTGGTATTTATGCTCCAGAGGCAACTAACGTCAGCGACATCTGATAAATTATTGTGGGCCCATATGGTAATCATACAAGGACCCCATCTGGAGGCTGAATTCAACATATTAACCAGACACAAATAGCCAGCGGCACCTTCCTTTCCCTCCTTTCTCCTTCCAGCTTCACATTTACAAAGCCAGAATGTGGATGAACCTCATCATGTGCTGCACGCTTCAGAAAACCGAGGCCTCGACTCAGCTGCAAACTGAAGATCTTCTTTAAACTTCTTCCAGATGATTAAACATATCTGGTATATCTCCGATAATGTCAGAGACTATAACAGATTATAATAATCTAACTGATCTTCACGTAGAGACATAACCTAATGTTGTGACACTGTGACTGCAAGCATAAATCCCACGATCATGAGCCTCGGTCACTTTAAGGATTAAAGTTGTTAATTGACTTTTTCATGGCTATAGGATCTGTCTGATCACTCTAACAGGATTTAGATGATTAAAAGCTGCACAGATGATCACATAAAACCACAGATCCATCCATTGGATTATCATAGTTGCTTAATTTATGACATTTATGCTCTTTTCTATTATGGGTAGTTAATTTTCCCTTAACTGAAAGATAGTTTTCTAACAGATACTTCAATGTGGAATATTTATACCGGGATACATTGTTCTTATCTTTTGGATTTATTATGTACACAACTGCAGTTGCAACTTGTCTTCCAGTATGCTCAGTGACATAACATGGAAATATTGTACAAACATATTCACAGTGAGCGAGCTGACACATGAGATCTTTGTTTAGATGCCTGCTTTCACTTTATTCACTGTTTGAGTAACAATCAAAAACATCTCAGAGGAAGCATCGACTCCCTCATTGTTTTCTTTATTTAACTTTTAGCCACAATGTCGGTGTTAAGTTTATTTTTCAAAAAACATGATAAAAATGTACTGGAAACCATAGTCTGTTTGAGGCCATGTTGTGCTAGTGCTTAAAGAGGATGCATGCCTCAACAGTAACCCTTTCATAGGATGTATGAGTAGGAGGGTTCTTTGATTTGACTGAATATTGAATGTGAATAATTTTCAGATAATTAAAATAAATACTGCATGTTGTATGCATAACTGGCTTATTATCAAAGTACAGTATTTTTTTTATTTATATCTTTAAGAATCATATGTGACCTTGTTGGTATGAGCAAAATAAGAAAAATAGGCCAGTTTGAACTGGAGAGGAGGCTTTCATAGTACATATGTGATGGGAATGGGAGAGACTAGACTGTTTGGAGGGAAATAACTAAACAGTGGCAACAGTTTTCGGAGAATAAGATAAAAAAAAAAGACACTTACACAAAGTACAAAATAAAGTAGGAAGGCAATGTAGGTAAGTTAACAGAAAGGATCAAGTGATTATGAGCAGATTCAGAAGAGGTGAAGACCAGAAAGAGGAGGTAATGCAACAATGAGGATGTCAACTGTGATAAAGAAGAAGAAGAAGAAGAAGAAGAAGAAGAGGAGGAGGAGGAGGAGAAGATTGACCGGTTTTCGTTTGTTTGTTTCTTGCAAAGAGCAGCACGATAACTGTTTCAGGTGTGATGAGGGAGCAAAGGGTTCCCTCCCTTTTTTTTTTTGTTTGGAGACTGAAAATAAAAGTCGATCTGTTTTTCCTGCGCACCTCCCGGCCAGCGTGATGTTTTCTCTCCCATGCTACCCTGCACCTCACCTTGCAACAACATCAAACAAGAAAGAGGTGAAAAGAGAGATGAAAGACAGGAAGATTGTGTATATTATAACAGAGCTGTTTTGTTAGCAATGAATCCAAGAATGGATTCATAAACAGATCTGGATGAGTTTTATATTATTAATGCTATTGTTATTATTATTATGAATTGTTCTTGTTTGTTTAGCTGTAGGCTCAAACTTTGTATGTTGGGATAAAGATCAATCAGTGGTCACAAATGCAGACTGACCTGTCGTTTGACATCAGCTCTGCTTCAAATTCTCAAAGAGGTCAAAGGCACCAGGTCAGTGAAGCAGTCAGACTCTTTTCTCAGCTTTTCAAGCTGTAAAGTTTGCTCCAAAGTGTTTTCTTTTCAGCTACTCCTATCTCACATGACCTCCACTCCTGCAGGCGGCGGTCACAGGCTGTTGACCTCTGTCAGCTTCTAGTTTGTCACAATGACTGAACAGAAAGTACTGCTTGTTGGAGTTTAAGGAAAATGGATGATCCTGCCTTCTTTGCTGCTCTTATTGTTGTCATATTGTGGGGAAATAATTTCAGGCTTGATAATGTAGAGCAGATCCTACTGACTGAGGGGCAGATGTGTCTCTAAACTCGTCTCCTCCTTCTGTGGTACGGATGGATAAAAGCCTGTTAATGTAAAGATTTAACATGGAGCCCTGTTGGTCCATCTGTGCATATTACTGTTGGCATACGGCCAGCTCTAATCCTGTGTGTGTGTGTGTGCGTGTGTGTGTGCGTGTGTGTGTGTGAGTGTACGCTTCACATATGTCAATGCATGTGTGTCCTCTTCCTCCCTCTCTTCTCTGACTATTCAGAAGCACTCAGCTCAATTTTCTGATAGTATATCAGTTCCTCCGTGACTGGTGTCAATATACAACACAGAAATCAATAAAATACCATGAGATTCATCACATCACTTTAAATTATTGGAAAAAGTACACAATGACAATGACTTACTGTTGTTGTTATTATTTTACTCTATACTCATATTCTTCTTTATAATATTATTCAGAGAGGGAGAAAGAAGTAGAACAAGGTAAAGTATTGGATAATTTAAAATTTCGACCAGATGATGATGCTAGATGAAAAGTCAGGGGATTAACGTTATTACAGTCATGAATGTTTTCCACCAGCTGCTGGTTCTAGAGAGAAGGTCCATCCATCCATCCATCCATCCATCCATCCATCCATCCATCCATCCATTCTCTTCAGCTTATCCAGGGTCGGGTTGCAGTGGCAGCAGTTTTAGCCGGGTATTTGAGACACCCTTCTCCCCAGCAACACTTTCCAGCTCCTCCTGGAGGATCCTGAGGTGTTCCCAGGCTAGATAGGCTACAGAGCCCCTCCAGCAGGTTCTAGATCCAGTCCGTTCCTGGAGCACCTCCAAAGGGAGGGACCCAGGGGGCATCCTAATCAGGTCCATCTGATCTGAGGGAAAGTTAGCAGTTCACAAATCACAATAATCATCCTCTGGGGACCATGAATGTCAACCCATCCATAAGATGTATAGATGTTTAAGTGGTGGCCACACCACTAGCATGACTAGAAATAGTCCTATTGCCAACGGCTTTTTTCCTACAGCAAGCAAAAACTAATAACATGCACACAACATTACACTATCGTCCTCTTTTAAAGAAGTATGACCACTGATGATGATGCTCACGTCACACTCATGTCAGATTGAATCAATAATTCTGCGGTCAACAGTGAACTGAGATCCGTTGATTGACTTGTTTACTTACGTTGATGACAGGCTCTAATTAGCCTCTGGGGTCAGTCAGTCAGCCATACATGAGGGCAGTAAATACATTTTGATATTTGTTTATTCCCACTTGTGACAGAAAGGTGGTGAAGGGTTCACCACATCCGGGACATTTACATATATTTAAATAACATAAAAACAAGTTATTCTTTTAACACCTAGAAGGAAGAAACACGCCACGCTTAAACACGCCATTGTATTTGTAAAGAACTATTTCACTAACACTACTGCTTAATTTCATGCAGGGATTTCAAAACCAAGCTACAAACCTTTCACTTACAAAAGGAAACTGTATGTTTACTGTGTTTTAAGTGTAGCGATGACCTATCCTAAAACATAATGGAGCATGGATCAATAACATATCTCATTTTGGTCTGCTACAATAGTCACACCAGTGATGCATCCTCCCTAATACAAGTCTACTTTAAGTGTTAGTTCACAACCTGTGCAAGGCAGGGAGAAATAAAAATAAAATGCTGCATCTTGCATTTAAATGTAAAGTTTAACTCCACTACGACAACTCAGCATGTCTGCTGTAAAGGTCTGTTATAGCTGATGTTGCTGTGCCTCGTGTCATATTTTCATTGCTCTTCACTGTTCATCCTGTATGAGATGATATGAGGATGTTAGTGAGCTGTACAATTATTTACTCCAGAGTGTGAAGCTGCCTCAAGCCATCCTGAATCTCTCTCTCTTACATTAACATTCTGACTTGTCAAAGCAGGAAAGTGAAACGATGGCACAGTTCCATCAATTGTCCCAGTAAAGCATGACAAGTGTGACAGCATGCACAGCACCAGGACCCTGGAAGTAGCTCACCTAAATGTGAAGTTGTTTTCATTGTCAATTACACCTGTGCTTTTCCTGCTATGAGCCAAAATGCCCACTGTGAAAAATGTCTAGTATGTCACCAACTGCATTATACATTCAGATATGCACTGTGTATCTTCGCCTCACTGTGGTTCTAATAATAACTGATTTGAGACGTATGAAGTTACAACATCACTTCTTGAGGTTACGCCACAGATCATTTCAACATAATTACGATCTATTTCTGATATTGTGACTCAAAATCTCTGACCATTTTAATCCTGATTGTGCTGGTGGATCTTCAGGTAAACAGATTTAATCTGTTGAATGGTGCATCTCTGCTACACTCTAATCTATATAATGTGTTTCAGGCAGAAGATATTAATGCAGGCATGATGCTCAAGTTACTTTAAAATGCAATTCGAGCAATGTACTGGCTGGCAGGAGTGGAACATGATATTGTAAGGCAGAGGACCCTCCATCAAACTGCAGGGGATGAGGGGAGAGCTGATTGCAGGAATAAATATGTGATGGCTTGTTGCAGCGTCTGAGAGCTTGAAAAACACACTGATTGAAGGTTTCTATGTTGTTCTTGTTTATGCTGTATCTGTCACGTCTATATATGAGTAATGCAGGCTGCATACATTAATCACTCGAGCTGCGTAAAGTTATTTAGAATTAGTCATATAACCATGACCACATGGACGTCATGGAAACACCAGATTTAATGTCATAATGTCACTTTCATTTCCTCAAAATGTTTAAAAGCTAAGATTCATCATTTGACTCTTGCAATCACAAAAGGCTGAACTCAAGTTCTGCAGATTTCATGGAGGGCGTTTCCAGTTGTGGATTACAGCACATACACCCACACTGTACGTATGTATCCTATCATGTCAGTGAGTCAGTGAGAAGGAAGAGATTGCTCAGTGAAAACATCTCTGGAAAACATCAACTGAAAGCCTAAAAACATATGCTTTGTGTCTTAGGATCATCCTTCTGGAGTTGATCCCAGCTGGCATTGGACGAGACAGAACCCACGTAGGTCCAGGGAGTACAATGGACTGTACTTACTGTATATAGCGCCTTTCTAGTCTTGTGACCACTCAAAGCACTTTTACAGGACATATCTCATTCACACACATTCATACACTGATGGCATTGGCTGCCATACAGGGTGCCAATTGCTCATCAGTTTGAAGAGCTAACCATCCATACACATTCACGCACCGATGACACCAATTTGGGGTTCAGTATCTTGCCCAAGGACACTTTGACATTCAGACTGGAGGGGATCGAACCAGGGATTAAACCGCCAATCATCTGATTAGTGGACAATCCACTCTACCTCCAAGCCACAGCCGCCCAAACAAGTAAACTAACTGCAAAGAAAGGCCCCAGCCGTGGCTCAGACCAGGAACCTTCTCGCTGTGAAGCGACAGTTAACGCCGCCCTGTCCAAATCTGTTTCACAAACCATACAAGGTGTTAAGTCTAGTGTGTGATCTTGTAAATAAACTTTAATTTTAGACATATAAGTCATTAAATTCCTCTCATATTATATCTGTACACAACACAAAATGACAAGTGCAAAATCCTTAGTACTGTTTTAAGAAAAACGGGGCACATTATTCAAACATAATAAAGAATATGCAGTGTGTTTTATACAGTATGTTCTGGTAAACACTTACTTGGTTTCACAAGATTTGCCGTATTTATATTGAATCTTCATCTTTCTGCACAGTCAATTTAAAATCAGAAAACTCCAGTACATTGTGGCCCTAATTGTGTGTGCAGGTCATTCCAGTACCCTGCTTTCCTCGGACTAATCACATTACAGATAACATAGTGCTTTATTTATCCTCAGAGGGGAGTTTTCTTCTTAGCTTCCTTCCTCTATAGAGAAGTCAGAGTGCAGCACAGCTTGAGTCTCTCAAGGACACTCCACCAGGATACAGAAGGTGCTTGAACTGAAGACAGTCTCCTTATTTTTACTGGACAAAAAGCTGCCTGTGTATACCTCATAATGCAGAAATTGATCTAAACTCTGAACTCCAAGAATAAGATTTTTAAAACCAAAAACACATTTTTCCTAATGTACTAGAGAGCTGCATGCAGTTCAGGATTTACATGCAGAAGCTCGATACCCGAACATATCAAATATGGCTGTTCATTATAATAATCGAGAGAACATTAAGACACACGAGGAAACTCGTTTTCAATTTTTCTCTTCTGAACATGCAAGATGAAATGAGGTGCTTCGTTCAAAGACACGTGTTTCTGTGCATAGAAAACCAATTACTGATGAATCTAGTAGAAAAAAAACAAGTTGTATTTATTTTTAGAGCATCAAAGAAGAGTAAAAATGTAACTACCTTGTTAATGCAGTGCAACAGTTACAACAGTTTTAGTTGTTTTGTTTGTTTCTCAGGCAGCACAGAAACAAACCAGTTATCTCCAGTTAACTTAGCCTAAATTTGATCCATAGCTCTCCTTTGTAGGAAATCACAAATAAACAGAACATATGAAGTTAAATTTTGCATGAGGTTGAAAGAAATGAATCATAAAATAAGATTTCACTGATTGTTGTTGACTTAGACCTCCGTTCAGGTAGAAAGTCGACAGTGCTATGCTAGAAATTATATGTTATTATTATTATCACTGGACTCCTGTCACGGTTTAGATCAAGAAAATAAATTATGATGATCATAATAATGAATAATAATAATGATTAAATTTATTATGATTTCTTAATGTAATGTGCATCATCTACTATAGGCAACATTTTCTCATAATAATATAATAATACATCATAGTTTAGTGCCCTAGCTCCTCCCATCACCCAGTGTTTTTTTTTTTTATTAGACTACACCAGTCAGAAACACACCTGACATGACATTAGCCCTGAAGCAATGAAAACATGGAAAAAAGACAACAGGAGTCTGGTGCTGAGAATTAAATAATACAAAAAAATCTGCTCCTTTGCTGCTGCTTCCTTCCTTTTCTCCGGATATGTTTGTATATGCCTTTCCCTCTTTTGAACTGAGCTTTTGTACATTCACTTTTGCAACATTAAACCATTGTTCTGCTCCAGTTTTGTTTTTGTCGTTGCTTTTGTATTTTTATTTTTGTTAATATGTTACGTAAGTGTATTTGTTGTAATTTGTTAACTTGTTCTAAAAAAAAATTTTTTTTTGTTTTTTTTTTTTTTTTATTATTTTTTTTTTTTACATTATTTCATTTAGTATGAGTAAAGGTGCTTTTATTTTGAAATCTCCGAAGCGTGTCCGCAAGTCTCCTTGGACTGCTCTAGCGTGGGTGTGACTATTATAATCTGCGTCATCATTTACTCTAGTTTCTGGTTTTGTATCTTCACGAAGAACTTTATCTTTATTCTCAAGGTTAAGAGGGAGACTTGAAGACTATTTATTTCCTTTTTGCAGCCAACGAGGTATTTTATTTTGTAAATGTTATTCCACATGCTGTACATATGTTTGTTTATGTTAAGGTAACATACTTTATATTTTTGTCAACAGTATCTAGTTTGGACAGTGATGCAGAAAGAGAGAAGCTTCAAATAAACCAGAATCAAGAAAGCCACATATTTATATTCTGTAAATAGTCTAGTAATTCATTCATAACAAGATTCAGTGTATATTTTGTTTTTAAATCAAGGCTCTAATTACTAAGTCAAAATAAAACTAAATGTTCAACTTAAATGAAATAGAAAGTGATAGCATAAAAAGAAGAAGCAGAAAAAACAGAAATGAAATGTACATTTTCTGTCAATCATCTGATCAATAAATCCATGAAACATTTTAGCTGTCATATTTTACAAGCTCTTAATGCGTCATCTATGCAACAATCTTTTGTAAACCTGTCAGATAATTGTACTGATGTGAAAACTACAATATAAATTCTCTGAAATGTAAGTAGTAATGTAAGTAATATGTTAATAAAAATTGACTTTAATACAATGCTGGTAATTTTGAATTTAAAACGTTTTCCCTTTTTCCCCACAGAACTCTCCTGTCCCTGTCACAGAAAAGTCCTGTTCTTCAAAGCAAAATGTCCGATGAAATTTCTGATCTTTATGAATGTTATTATGATTTTAATTATACAGACTATCCAGTTGAGCCATTTGTGTTTGAGCACAACCGGATGTGTTTAAAGGAGCCCTTGTGTCTGACTTTACTGGTGGTCAGTGTGGTCATATTCCTGCTGGGCTTCTGCGGAAATGCTTTGGTCATCTGGATTTCTGGCTTCAAGATGAAAAAGACGGTCAACACCACCTGGTACCTGAGCCTTGCGATCTCTGACTTCGTCTTCTGCGCCTTCCTCCCGTTCAGCATCACCAACATGGCGATGGAAGAGTGGATATTCGGGCGCTTCATGTGCAAGTTCACCTCCTTCGTTAAGTTTCTCAACATGTTCAGCAGTATCTTCCTCTTGGTCGTCATCAGTGTCGACCATTGTGTGTCAGTCGTGTTTCCAGTTTGGGCCCAGAACCATCGCACTGTTAAAAAAGCGTACATTATTGTCGTCCTGGCTTGGCTTCTCGCCATCTCACAGGGCATTCCCTCGTTGATCTTTGGGGATGTTCTAAGTCACCTGGATATAACCATTTGCTACAACGATTATTCATTATACCAAAACGGTCAAGAGTTAGTTACAGTCAGACCCCTCATTACAGGTTTTATTGTCCCTTTCATTGTCATCATCTTCTGCTACTCCATCATCATCCTCAAACTTCGAACCAACAGGATGACCAAGAACTCCAAACCTTTCAAAGTCATGACTGCACTCGTCCTTGCTTTCTTCATCTGCTGGCTGCCCTACCACGTCTTTGTCCTCCTCGAGCTGAACCACCAAAACTACGACCACACCATTTTATACACCGGACTCAAAATAGGCACTTCTATGGCAGCAGCGAATAGCTTCCTCAACCCAGTGTTGTATGTTTTCATGGGCAACGACTTCAAGGGCTCTGTGCTCTCAAAGATGGAGCACGCAATGGCAGACGAAGAATGCACCACCAGCCGATACCTGCTCAGGTCCAGCTCCATGGACTACAGAGCTTCTACACACATCTAGAGGTGTCAAGTGTATATTCACAGTACATATGAGCTTTTTTTGTTGCCTTTTTCTGCATAGAGAAAGCTGTTGCTAATATTTGATGAACATGCAAGCTTGAGCCTATATCTAAACATGTATTTAGCTAATTTTACATTGCAGAGTATGTGACATCGCTCTCATCCAGCAGTAGTGTCAGCAGTCAGAGCAGTATTTTTTGCAAGCGAGCATGAAATTATATGGGGTGGGACTCCTTACACCATCACGTTTTCATCACTACTGTAAATTGTTTGATTTATTTGTTAGCATCAAGTGTGATTGGAGCTAAAACTTCCAAACACTTTGAAATCTTTGTTGCTGTTATCATCTTGGTCTTGTCTTGGCCTCGAAACACTTCGGTCTTGGTCATGACTTGGTCTCGATGTAGGTGGTCTGTAGGTGTTCTTGACTACAATACTACCACCAGCAAAGATTTTCTGGAGACTTTCAGTCCACCCCTTGACAAATATGTACCTTGCCTGGTGAGTTTGTACCCAGCTAGGAAGGGAGATTTCAGTAAGAAGATGGAGGAAAAGCTTGAGGTGAGTTAAGTGCCTGGAGCTAAAAGCAAAAATTGAGGCAAAATGATCCAAGCTTTGAGCCCTTGCTATGTAGGTTTAGTCTCCACCAAAGTCATTTTTCCAAATTGAAAATATGAAGTGCTTGGTTGCCTCTTTTTTTAAGGAGGGCATGAATACCTTTTTTTTTTCTTAGAAAGATACAAGAACAGTATGTGGAAGCATTGCAATGTGTTCATTCTTTGGTGAGCAGTCTGTGCCTT
Organism: Larimichthys crocea; assembly: GCF_000972845.2. Lineage (NCBI taxonomy): Eukaryota > Metazoa > Chordata > Actinopteri > Sciaenidae > Larimichthys > Larimichthys crocea. Next base: position 28,568,122 of record NC_040013.1, read on the forward strand.
GCAGAATAAAATGTAATGCCTACAGTATAGTTGCAGACTGCTAGCTCTGTGGTGTGAACATCAACATTCATATTGTAGGTGTTAACTTTCACAAGTTGAGTAGCAAAAGTTAAAGTTATAAGTCAGCATAAATGCATTTTTACTTAAATTAAGTATCGGTTACTTTCCCTTAGGTTGCTGACTGAGTATGGTTATCATGTTTTGCAGATGATACCCAAATATATCATAAAGAAGAAAAATTCAAAATGACAGTTTTTTTTAAAAATATTAGCTTATATTAACTGCCATCTGTGGCCTTTTTAGTGCAAGTTCATTTTCATGCTATGATCAAGTGTTTTGTTTTCCATGTTTTCACTGACTTTGTTGTGTTGCTTCCTTCATTTCCTCCGGATAAGTTTATAAGTTTATAAACTGCCTTTCTCTCATTTATACTGTGCCTGCCTAACAATCATTACGCTTTTGTACATTTACTTTTGCAACATTAAACCATCGCTCTGCACCAGTTCTGCCTTATAAGTCTGCATCTGGGTTCTTCATGTTGCTGGTTACCTCACTTGAACGCTCACAGAAATACTGGGAAGGTCTTTCTTAGTCTTTTTCAGTATCTGAGGGGTTTTTTTCATGTGTTTGCTGTAAAGAATCAAAACTCTAAGTGAAACCTGACATGTTTTCCTCCTTTGAGTGCTTTGAACAGTAATAATATCCATCAGATTCGCAGAAAAGGGAAACATTAGCGCCACAGCACAAAACTCTGACAGAGGGAAGTTCATTTGTGTGTTCATTAAGATACTTCTTTTTTCACAGGCCAGAGGAAGAACATAAAGCTTCAGTACTAGAGAATTAAGATGAATTAGGAGTAATATAATTTAAAACCTTAGTTATAACCAACAAGATGAGAAAAGAATACTTTTAATTGCACATTTTTAAATTATTCTTTTGTTTTTTTAAGTTTCATATCTCAATCAAAACATTTATATTCTGTGAATAGTCCAGAAATTCATTCATAACAAAATTTTGTGTAGATTTTGTTTTTAAATCAAGGCTCTAACAACTAAATGTTCAACTCAAATGAAAAAGAAAGTGATGGCAAAAAAAACAAACAAAACTAAAACAATGAAAAACTAGTTTTCTTCAGTTTAAATCTTAAAAGTTCGAATGAATCCTTCAACTCTGGATATTTCTGTGTGTGTTTTGTTTTAATATTATCAGTTCTGTCCTTGATAGCGAAGTTCATCCCACCAAACGTCATCTTCTAGAAATGTGGGAGTTTCACTGATACGTTTGATTCTCCTGACTCATAACTTTTTTTTTTATAGCTCAGTAAACATCTCTGGTTCTTCTTCCTCCTACTGCTTCCTTGTATTCGTGAGAAACACTGACATTATTTAGGATGTATCTGCCTCAGTGATTATGACTCCGTGATGTTGGACAACCATAGAGAGCCGATTCAGTCTGTGATAATGGCATCAGTGTTCTTTGGCCTGGACTTAAAACAGCTGTTGCTTTTTGCGTGTGTTATTAGAAACATCTGCATCAAATGCTGGGGGTGAAATATCTAATTGGAATCAGTGTGTTTATTGCATTAAACCATCATCATTTGTTAGTGTTTTATAGTTTTAATGGATACTGTGACCTCGGGTGGGGTAAGGGGAATCACCAGAGCCACATCGGTCTGACAGAGGGGAGTTTACGTGTGTGTTCACAGGCCAGAGGAAGAACATAAAGATTCAGTGCTATATATTATTATGTATTACTATTTAGTTTATATAGGACTGCAACTAATAATCTGCTCATTATTCTCTCAGGTAATAGATTTTCATGTATTGCTGGTTCTTAACATTAAATTGAACAAAGTGTGTGCTGTTGAACATGAATCTGAAGTAAAGACTGACTGCAAACCTCCAACACTGACAGGGTGATACAAGTTGTTTCGGACATATAGGTCCATGAGTCATGTATTGTGTAAGTTTTGGTCCCTGTTCTTGAAAGATATTGGTACTTGACTGCCAACTATTGTGTTTAATGGTTTGGTTATGAACCGACACATTATATGAATACATAACTGATGTTGTGAGGTTATACGGACTACAACATATACATGCTTAAGTGTTAGTTATACAGTACTGTACAGAACTATAGGATGTAAATGCTGTCTCCAATGGCATTACATTTCAATGTATAAATTCTTACATTGTCTTTGATGTGGACCATGGACTCCCTCCTTCTTTTTCTGTTTATCTGTATCATAGTGATCCAAAAAGTACAATATAAATTCTCTGAAATGTATGAGTATATGTTGGAAACTCACAAGTATCTTGCAATTTGTTGGAGTCCTGTAAGGACCTGAAAATGCAGTACTGAAAGTATTCAGGGGATGGAAGTATTGAGAAACCACCCGGTCAGCTGATTGCTAAAGAGATGTGTTGATGTGGTGTTTCTAGCACGTTTAAAGGAAGCAGCGCAGCTCTGCTGACACTGAGCACTGAACGCCTTCAAAGCAACAGCAGGGGAAAGTCTGTGCTGCAGGTACGGCATTGGTCAATGAATATTATACAGGAGTTAATGTAGATTCAAATACTTTTAAATTATTAAGATTTGGTTGAATTATGTTGAATTTGAAATGTTTTGCTTTTTTCTCCACAGAAATCTCTACAACAATCCTGTTCTTTAAGGCAAAATGGAGTTTACGTATAATTACGATGAAGATTATAACTATACAGACGAAGGCAATGACACTCCAACAGAGCCAGTTTTTCAGCACAAACCGATGTGTTTAAAGGAGCCCTTGTGTCTGACTTTACTGGTGGTCAGTGTGGTCATATTCCTGCTGGGCTTCTGTGGAAATGCTTTGGTCATCTGGATTTCTGGCTTCAAGATGAAAAAGACGGTCAACACCACCTGGTACCTGAGCCTTGCGATCTCTGACTTCGTCTTCTGCGCCTTCCTCCCGTTCAGCATCACCAACATGGCGATGGAAGAGTGGATATTCGGGCGCTTCATGTGCAAGTTCACCTCCGCGGTTATGTTCCTCAACATGTTCAGCAGTATCTTCCTCTTGGTCGTCATCAGTGTCGACCGTTGTGTGTCAGTCGTGTTTCCAGTTTGGGCCCAGAACCATCGCACTATTAAAAAAGCGTACATTATTGTGGTCCTGGCTTGGCTTGTTGCTATCTCACTGAGCATTCCATCTGTGATCTTTCGGGATGTTCAAAGTCACCTGGGTAGAAACATTTGCTACAACAATTATTCATTACACCACAACAGTCACGGCATAGTTGCAGTGAGTCGCCTCATTGCAGGTTTTATTGTCCCTTTCATCGTCATCATCTTCTGCTACTCCATCATCATCCTCAAACTTCGAACCAACAGGATGACCAAGAACTCCAAACCTTTCAAAGTCATGACTGCACTCGTCCTTGCTTTCTTCATCTGCTGGCTGCCCTACCACGTCTTTGTCCTCCTTGAGCTGAACCACCAAAACTACGATCACACCATTTTATACACCGGACTCAAAATAGGCACTTCTATGGCAGCAGCGAATAGCTTCCTCAACCCAGTGTTGTATGTTTTCATGGGCAACGACTTCAAGCAGAAGTTCAAGAACTCTGTGCTCTCAAAGATGGAAAACGCGATGGCAGACGAAGGACGCACCACCAGCCGATACCTTTCCAGGTCCAGCTCCATGGACAACAGAGCTTCTACACACATCTAGAGGTGTCACATTCCTCAAACTCAGCGCACTCATTTGACGGCAAACATACTGCTTTTAAAATATCGACACCTTCTTAAAATAATCGCCTAAGTCATTTTTTCAGATTTTTCAGGAAACACAAAAAACTGAACCATTTATTAAATATACAATATTTACAAACAATTTTATTCAAAACAACTATAACAACAGATGCTTAACTGAGGATATAGGCAATTTTACCAGAGGTGGCCAGCATCATGAGGAGATGATTTAGGCAAAAAAAAAAAATTGTAAAAAAGTGACTTAGGCGATTATTTTAAGAGGGTGACGATATGCAAATAAGTGACACAAGATATGATAGATGTGAGTGTGAAAACACACTCATGAATCAAGTGTATATTCACAGTACAAATGAGATTTTTTTGTTGCACTTTTCTGCATACAGAAAGCTGTTGCTAATTTAGGCTCACAAACACAAAATATTTTTGATGAACATGCAAGCTTGAACCTATATCTAAACATGTATTTAGCTCATTTTACATTGCAGAGTACGTGACATCACTCATTCAGCTGTAGTGTGAGCAGTCAGAGCAGTATTTCTATGCAAAAGATTATAACTGTAAATATTGTTGTAAAATATGACAACTGTAATATATGAGATATAAAGAGATATAAAAATGTATAATCATTATATCAAGCATGTAATTATATGGAGTGAGGCTCTTTACAGCACCATGTTTCACAAATGTTTGTTGCAAATTACAGATACATTCACAAGTCTTGCATTGTCAAATATTGCATTAGTTCTGAAACACATCAAAACTGAACAAAAGAGAATTTTGGGTTGCAAATTACACGCTGGGCTCCAGGATTATTTGAAATGAATGTTGTAGAGTTTTTACTTTCTCCCTGAACCTCTGAACTGAAAAAACACGAGGCCACACAACTGGAAATAACCAGATGAAAATGAAACATGCATTTCTTTCTCACATGAAAACCAAACTGTCCCACACCTTAAAAAAACGGATGTTCTGTGGGTTTTTTACATGCCACAACTATTTCTGTGTTGCAGCATTTGTGTGTTGTATCAGACTGACCTGAATGTGTGAATGGGTGGAGGACTGCTGTGCAATAAGTTCTGAGAAGTAGAAAAATAGCTGCAGTCCTTCATACTATAATCTGTTTATTGTGTGAGATAATTGTATCTCTCTAACAACTCAGCATAGTTACCCTAGATAATGTTAGTTGAATGTACTTAAATATATTTTTTATTATGTATAAGAGCTGTACAGCAAAGGTTTGTGCAATAAATGTTTGAATGTTTTTTCTCCATATTTTCTGAAATAAAGCTGTAACTATTAAAATCATTAATTTGATGTATGGATTTTTGAATAATGAGGCATGTTTGTTAAAATGAACAAATTCTTGAGAATGTATTCATTCATAATTTATCCACAGTCCTTACGGCATGATCATGTTTAGATGTAAAACTGTGGTACTGAGAACTTTGACATAAGTTACAAGAATAAAGTTAGATTAAAAAAATTGGAATATATAAACAACTTGTGTGACCTACACGATACATTTCCGTCAATACTTTTGAAACAATGAAGGCTGAAAGAGTAATATGAGCTCTGCTTGTGTTTGACAAAAAGCTAAAATGGTGCAACATCTCCAGGATCAAGCTTTACTAAAAATACATGATTAATGTACATCTGCTGTGAACAGTGAACCTTTGAATGGAGTGACCTTCTGCTCATTAAAGCATATGATTAATCGTAATGAGAAGTAAAGTGCCTGGTGATTTTTTTGGTGTTGTAACAGTGGAAGGCTTGGGGGGGGAGGCGGGTAGAAACCTACAATGCAAAGGTCACATAAGGAAGTGGAAGTGAGTCTTGATGAAACTCAGGACAGAGTTTAGTTAAAATGTGTGTTAATTAATGTTTTTAGTGAACACTGGACCACGTGGAGATGGTAAACGGCTCAGATAAAGTGACAAACCATATCTTTCATCTGAAATAGTTCTCTGATTTTAATTGAGTCGTTTGTACAGATCTGCAAAAAACAGACCCGCCACATGACTCACTGCTGCTAGATAAGCTCATCAATCTGGGGGTTAACGGTTAACATCTCTACTCTGATAAACATGTGGACAGTCGTGTCTGGACATCGAGATGATGATGATGATGCCACTGAGATTTTACTGTAGTGAGAAAACTAACCTTAAATATTAAAAGTGAGGGGACATGTCACCTCATTTGCAGTGGAAATTACACTCTTGATCAGTAAATCCTAGTCATGCACACTGCACCACAAAATCCCTGCATGATATATATAGTAAGAGTATATATAAATATATAAAATATATATATATAGATCTTACTAGTGATTAAATTCAACGTGTCTTCAGAAATTAACAGTCAAAACCACATCACACATCATTTTATGTACTCATTTATTGGGCCTTATCACATTACATTCATTCCATATAAAATACATTCAAATGTGACACCTATGTTCAGAAAGTGCCGGCTTGTCAATGAAAGCAGGAGCCAATAAAGTTTAAAGCATGTGTTAAAAATAGAAAGAACTTCTCCCGTTTGTAAATATTCTTGATGTGTGAGCACACACTATAAAAATATATTTATATTATACTGAAAATGGAAGTCAGTTCATGTTTTCTGGCTCTCAGTCACCAGTGTTTTATTTATTTATATATTCATGTATTTATTTATTTATATATTTGTTTATTTTTAAGCATATGGCATAGCACATTGAGTACCGTTATAAGACGTGCTGCTTATAAAGTCTGAGCAGAATTTTTCACACTTCTGTGGATTTTTTTTTTTCAAAAAGTAAAATCATTACCAGCTTTAACTGTTTCATAGCTCTTCTTACAACAAAGCAAAAAATTAAAAAAAAAATCTAACAGTTCTTCACATTCAGCATGATTAACTGTCATAAAATAAATCTATAACGATCACTACTGCTAAAGGCTAAAGGTAACCTCCAATCTATAATGTGTGTAATGCCTAATTTTCCTTAGTGATCTTTGGGGCAAGTGTTGCACAGCGGAGTGCTTTTTGGATTTCTGCATCGAGTCCAGTGTTTAGAAAACTTATTCACATCCAAATTATGTGCACCGCACACCCAAGATAAATAAATGCTGTCGAGATAAATCCTCTTCTCTCCTGGAATCAGTGCCTTCAAGAGGGATTATTCATCTTCTTGAATACGAGGAGCTGAGAGTTCTTCACCTCTTCATCATTGAAAACATGACTTCTCTTACAAAACTTGGAAACACACAGTATCATCATCAGGTAGCTGTAGCCTGCATATTGCATTTTTCCCCTCTGACAAAGGGCTAAACGTTTTACAGTTTTCAGTGATGTTTGTGTATAAAATAGTATTGTTCTGTAACTGTGTTAGCAGCAGGAGATTCATACATTTTAATGTTTTGATTTTTTATAATAGTTATTTCTCTTTTACACAAAATAAGCTCATACACACACTGCAGTATTGTATTATATCTTTTTAGGGTAATAGTTTTTTTGTTTTCACTGGCAACAAATCACCCAGCACAGTCAGATGAGGCTCTCTGTAGTCACAGCTATTGTACCTTCTTCATGTTAAGGCATATGCACATGCCTAGACAACACATGTGCATAGAGCAGGATAAGAAGTGCTTTTCATTCAACCAAAGAGAAACTCAAACCTCCTTAGTTAAAACTGCCTCTGTTCCTCTCCTCTATCAATGCATGAAGCTGCTGAACAGAAAATGTGAATAAAAAGTGAAAACGAAAATCGATTTCTTCTCACTACAGCTTTAACCTTTGTGACTTAATGGAAAAACTATTGAAAAAAAATAATTAACTCGTGTAATCCTACAAAATATGATGCAGAGTCTGTTGACAATTACTAGAGAAAAAAAAGGGAAATGAAGAGATCACATTTATCATCTTGGCATATATTCCTCTGGAACTCCAGACAGCTTCCTTTTCTTCAAGGCAGTGTCTACTGTTCTGATCAGTTCATTGATGTTCGCTCGCATTTCAGGAGTGTAGGGGTCATATTCAAGCTTCCGTAGCCCTGACCGCTTGAAGTTTCCGTCCTTCTGGCCTTCAACGCAGAGCAGGCGGTCCTCAGAAACCTTTAAACCCAGAAACTGGACCATCCCCTTCAGCTTGGTGAACAGGTCCCTCTTCAGATCCTCAAAGTGGACTACCTGGATGTTCTTCCCGTAAGTTAGCCAGTCCAATGTGTGGGACGCCCACCAAGGGGCATAGTTCCTCACAAACTCAGGCCACTCTGTAGGACAAACGAGAGGACAGGAAATAAACAAAGACTTGAAGATATCGTGCAAATTGAATCATGGGAGACAGAGCAAGAAAGAAATCAGAGCCTGTATTTATCAAACTTCAGTGAATTCTTTGCTAAAACTGTAGAATAAGGCACATTTATCAAGCAACTTAGTCCACAATACAGTAAAGTGTAGGAGCAATGTTCGAGATCAGGTATGCACAAAGCATATACCATATTATTCATACTTTAACCTCTTTTACCGTTCATTCTTTTACTGTGAAATCCTTAATGTTATGTCAATCTTAGACGTTTATAATTTACATAAATATATATATATATAATAGGAAACTGGTTCAAGGGAAGACAAAAAAGCAGAATTTTGTACTACACTGACAAAATGCAAGTCTTGTTGTCTGCGCCTCTCATGAATGAAAAATGTGCTATAAAATCTTGATAGAAACGCTTATACGAGAAAGCAACAGCTGTGAACAAAACTATTCTTAACCCTGTAAGACCTGACCCATCAAAAAATAGCCAGAAAATTCTGATTTTTTGGAACTGAGATGTTTATTAACTCTTATAACAAAATCCACTTTTTTTTTTTTTGCTATATTATGTTGTTTATGAGATATTTTTTGTATCATATTTGATACAGTGGGCGTTTTTGGCAATTTTTTGTTTACAACAAAGTTAATTTTAGCCCCCAAAAAAGAGTTTGGTCAATAACATTTTGAAATTATAGAACATGAACATGAACTTTTTCCTTTTTTTTCTTTTTCACATAACACTTTCAACACCTTTTAACACCTTTTTATTTCATTTTGTGGTAGGCGGAAAAACAGTTTCTGTCCTTGTTCAGGCAAAGATGCACCTTACACTTCCCACAGTAGACATATGTCACTGACTCCTTTCTGATTGTGTCCTGTGTTGTTGGAACCTCGTCTGTGCTTGTCTGGGCTACACTTTCCTCTTGTTTGTCTTCCTCATCACTGCTATCTGAACTTTCCTGCCTGTCCCGAGGAGTCCATTCCTCATCCTCATCCTCATCATCTTCTGCCAACTGCTCTATGTCACTTGTATCACCATCCATTATGATGTTGATGACATTTTCATTGTGCTTTCTCTTTCTCTCTTCTTCCTCTAGCCTTTTTGACATCTAAAAATAGACATATCATATAGCATAGACATTATTTCAGAGGAATTGTTATTGTAAATACTCAAAATGTATTTAAAGATGGCATTTCAGTGATTAATTAGATTACTGAAGTCATCAAAATAGTGTGTGTTTGTATTTTAGTAAGCATTATGTAGATTAAATTACAAAAAACGAGAAATTACAGTTTGGAGAAAAAATACATTTTATACCTGCTGTATCAAATTTGATACAGACATTTTAACACGATTAAATTGTAATATAAAGAATGAGTTACTTAATAAATATGCATTCTTTCAATGAATGAACAACTTATTTTAAAAAATTACTTAGAATTTTGATGTTATTCTCACCGTGACTTATCAAAAATTAGCAATGATTTTCCTAAAAAAAGGGGGAGGGACATTTACTGGGGGCGGTCATGTTGGAAATTACCAAAACAAGACTTAAGCTGCCTGTAGTGACATGATATTCCAACAGGGGGCAGAACACATGTATCAGATTACATACAACGGGTTTTTAAGGCAACTATTGTTGATGTTGATGAGATAGAGGTCTCAGAAACTCATGTATCAAATATGATACGAATGGCATTATAGGGTTAAGTTGTAAGAAATGTTTTAAATAGCTTAGCGTAGCAGCCTTACAGGTCCTGAGCTCACACCAAAGTAAAATAAATAATAAACTAAAATGTCAGCGTGAATGAAGAAGTGAGAGTGATGACTGACAAACACTGATGTCATTTAGCTTAGAGAGGTCTGTTGCAATTCTTGGAAGGGTAGATTAAGACATTTCTGACATGTTTGGACAGTAAAGTAGACATTCTCGGTTGTCAGTCAAACTGCAGAGGTACTATAGCAAAATACTTTGCTTGCATCTTTTTACTCATTGATAATCTTACCGGACCCATAAAAGCAGCAGCTGGCAGGAGCTGTGCTGCATTAGCGTTCATCTTTAGTGTTCTCAGAGGTGGTCGTTAAAGTTTAAAGCCTGCTGAGTTTGAAATTCTGTCCCAGAAAGTGAGAGTGGCGACTTTAGTACCATGGTGTGCAGAATATTATATAATGCATCTAAAAAACACAACTAGCTCTACAGAAATAGTGAGCAACTGCATCTAAACATGCACATTGTGTTCTCCTTTCAAGAGAAAGATTAAAATAAACCAAAAAAAAGGGAACTGAAATAATTGCAGCTTTGCTCATGAACATCCTGGTCTGCTAATGTGTTACTCGATATCACATTTAGTTAAGATACTTATGTTCTTTGACAGAGTTTATGTAACTAAATCCACCACATAACACTGAACAATAACAGGCTGTGCTTTGTAAAAAAGTGCCCTCCAAAAGAAGTTACACTTGCCCCTGAGTTGACTTTATGGGGTCAGACTGGAAGGCATCAGTGTCTGTAACATCATCCGAGCCCCACAGTCACCCTCTGCAGAGGTGAGTCCATCAAAGCACCCCGAACACAGTGTCACGCTAACTCCCAAACTGTATCCTCTCTCTATTCGAAGTGGCAGCTGTCATAAAGCCTTCCTCTTCACTGATTTCGCTGCATCATTTCTCCAACAACACAAGGGATCAACATATATTGGAAACAGCGTCCCCGAATGTGCTGATGTTTTCACAAAGAGAAGACAACTGCTGGGTCGGCAACTCTCCAGCCTCTGGAAAATCGATTAAACCTCGCAAAAAGTCGGAGGAGACTGTACGTGGACAAGACAAAACCAGTTGCCATGGTTACCAAGACCCATTTTGGGTGGGTGAACGTTCAGAGAAAAGCAGAATATGCATGAAATATAACTTGGATATCTCGGCAAAGCCCACATCATTTTACAGACAAGGATTTACCGGACCCAAAGGACAATGACCTTTTTAATAACCCTCTTTTAATCATCAAGATGACTCAAGAGGAGTTGACTGAATTGTGCTGGCACAGTGTTAAATGGTTGCACAATGCAGGGTGACACACTGGATGTCAGACTGTATAAGTGTAAAAGCTAATTATTACAGACACGATAAAATAATTTGTTGTTACTTTTTGAGAAATATGCAGGAAATAAAAATAGTTTCAAAGTCAAAACGTCTAATCATCACGTCTTTCTGTGAAGAATGCATGCATGCATTTCCTTATTAAACATAGCACAAGAACAAGGAACAAACACATTTTAACCACTTCTGATACAAACTCATGATGTGACAAACCAGAATGACTTGGCTGGTTGTTTGGATTATTGTTTCAATTCTATCTTCTGGAACATCTTGAAAAAAAACCCCAACTGACTGTGCCCAGTCACGCTGGTCTTTAAGGTCAAAACCACTTCCCTACATCACCATGTACCAGTTCTTTGAATATGACCACATCCTCCCAGTTATGGTGAGTTTAGTTTCAAAGACAGAGTGGAGGAAGCATTTGCTTATTTCCTGGTGTCTTGTATTGGCTGTGTTGATTAAAACTGCTCAGAAACAAGTTCTTCACCTTAAAGGAAAAAAAAATCAACAAATTGCATTAAAGCAGCGCCGGAAAAAGAAAGCTAATATAGCAGTCCCAGAGGATGTGTGGCTTCAAATATGTGTCTACTTCTACGCTTTTTCATTAACCCCAACCAAAAATCCAAATTTAGTGGGCCTCAGCGCTCCTGTAAGTGAGTGTGATTCAGTTTTAGCAGATCATGCTCACATTCTCTGGTTGTGCCCTTATGTCAAGCCTTTCTGGGAAGAAGTGGGCCATTCGAGCTCAGAGATTCTGGAACTAAGAACTGATTTACACCTTGGAAATATCCCTAAAGGCCTCAGTAGGAGTGACTCAAAATGCTTGAAAAATGACTTTGACCCTTCGACTACAGAAGGAGAAGTGGGATAAATAGTACCGTTATAACCATGTAGACTTTCAACATTTTTATTCTCTCTATCAAGCCCTGTTGTGCTCAACAATCAGTACCTGTGCATCTGTTTTTTGCTTATCTTTCTCATTTTTCATCTCACTGACTGTGATGTAAAACTCCAGACGTCATCTGTTCTGTGTTCACATAAAAGCTAAAATATAAAAGTATTTAAAAAAATGCTTAGAAACAACAGTGTAGGGATGTAAGGACAAACATTTGGTCATGATTCATTTGTCCTTACTTTAGCTGAGTCCAGTTGTTTTTCTTTTTGTGTTCATACTATGTTTGATGCATTGTTTCAGAGTACAAAAATAATCAAAGCAGCTCACCTTTCCCTCTCCAGTGAGCCTGGGAGGCAAATCCAATATGGCCACCGTATTTTCTGTTAAACTCTGCCATGAGGGCTTTGTAGGGGTTTCGGATCATGATGATGCTGGAGTCAAAGGCTTCGATCTCCTTCCTGCCACTCTCATGTGTCTTAATACAGATTGTCCTCCCACTTCGCCAGTGGTCCCGCTCTCCTTTAAATCCTGTGAAACAACGACACCCCAAAGTGAGTATGTTTTAATCTACAGAGGCGTATTCATGAGTTTGTGAATCATGTCAGATTAACGTCTACCTTTATTGTAAAGGGAGCCATCAAAGTAATAGCTGCCGGTGTAGAAGCCAGTGGCCAGCTCGATGAGGTGGCGAGCCCACGTGTTGCCGGCTCCGGGGAAACTGGCGAGGGCCACCAGCTGCTTAGCACGAGAGGGGAGGAAGTGACGATCCATGCAGCGATTATCTACAAAACACAAAGATGACATGATAATGATGCCAAATGTGGGGTGACACTAAGCTGTGACCCGGCACAATCGACAAAATAGTCACTTCTTGTAAAATAATTATTGTGTTGAAACAATCAAGTGTGTAGTTAAGACATTTAACCATTAGATCATAAGAAATGGTCAAAATGGTCTAAATACAAGGCTACAGACATGTTCTGGTGTTATTTTTTGCTGTGTGCGGCATCCCTCCTAACCTCAAATTACCCAATAATTCCCACTTATTCGTATTAATGTGTTAAGTTCGCTAAAAATCTAAAATAACCTCAATGACGTCAAACGGACAATAGCTGCTGATTTCTGTCCAGAATGTTTCTAGGGAAGTTAACCTCCCACTGCAGTATGTTTCTGTTTTGTTTTTTTTGTTTTTTGCTTCACTGCATTTAAATCTCCTTTTTTTTTTGTTTACTGGTCTCTGTGTTTTTTGCTGATCCAAGCCACATCTGTGTGGTGCACGGAGGAAACACTGCCCACAGCTGATAGACACAGCCTTCCGGGGCTGATAAATATATGTGGGAATAAAAATGTTAATGATATATCAGTGAAAATTCTTTTCTACCTTTTGCCCGGGCAATAACATAATACATTGATATGTCGTTATTTCTATTTCTTTATTGCATCCATCCATCATCTGTAACCGCTTATCCTCATCAGGGTCACAGTGAGGCTGGAGCCTATCCCAGCTGACTTAGGGCGAGAGGCGCGGTACACTCTGGACAAGTCGTCAGTTCATCAAAGGACACAAGGAGACAAACAAGCAGTCACACTCACATTCACGCCTACAGGCAATTTAGAGTCACCAATTAACCTATTAAGTTCATGTCTTTGGAAAACATGCAAACCACTGCAGGCCGTGTCGCTCTATTAGCTTTATTTGTTAGTGTTTTATTGTTAACTTTTCATTGGTCTTAGTAAATCCTTTTAAATATCTTTTTAACATGTTATTAACCGCTTGTTTAGCACCTTGAATTGCATTTGCTTTGTTCGAATGGTGCTGTATAAATAAAGACTCAGTGATCGATTGATATATGATGATGGTAAACATTTAAATGAAACTTTATTGGAAATAAAAATGTGGTAAATTATTAAAAACCCACAATAAAACAAAAAAAATAAAAATAAAAAAATTACAGAAAATGTTGGATTATATCTACGACTGATATAATGTGTGCTGGCTCTAGGTATGAAAAAAACAAACAGGGCAAACATAGGGTTGAGTCATGTATTAATTTACAAGCACTCAGTGGCTGAACTTTTTTCACACTTAAGCCACACTAATAACTTTACTGTCAGCGCGCAGGGTTTCATGATACATCTGTCATTCAAATGTTCCCTTCATACTGTATGTGACAGTGACTGTGCTGCAAAGCATGAACCACCGAGCCTCACCTTGAACCTGCGTCTGGTACACCACAAAGTACTCGTCGTTCCCGCAGCTCTCAAACTCTTCCCCGTGGCAGCGGTGGAGACACATGTCCTCGTTTTCCATCTCATGCAGGGAGAAGAGAGGAGTCGGGAAGCCGCAGTAACATCGATCTCCAGCCAGGACGGCCAGCGATTTCTCCTGAAATACAGCAGCTGTCACACACTGAAGACACACTCACATGTGCACAAATTTACAATGCATGAAAACACCCTTCCCCTCACCCTCTCCGTGCACATGTCCACACACTTGTCCACGGACATGTTTTGGATAACGGCGCTGAAAGGAAGTGCCAGGGTGACGTTGTCCGGCCTGTGGAAACACCCTTTGAAAATGGCGCTGCCATCTGAAACAGACAGACATAAAATGTTAACCACCAGCAGGAAAAAATAAAAACAATACACTCCAGTTTCCATCAGCTTGGCCTCTATTCACTGACCCTTGAAGAAGAGATCCCACTGGGACTCTCCTTCAGTCTACTGAGGCCCTGACCTGCCTGCGGTCTCAACCAATAGCAGCACTTACATCCCTGCAGTGTGTTGACGACCTTTAACCTCGGGTCCTTACTCTGATCTGATGGATGTACCTTAAATCACGACAACAGAGAAGAGCTGATTCATCTCTCTCATGGGAAGTTGTTAGTTGTTTTTATATTTTGGATATTTTCTGTTTGGTACATCTGTACATACATCTTAACTTAATTACAGAATGATTAGACACTGAAAGAAGATGGTGATTTTAAATGATGTTTCATGAGCAGCATCACTTCGTTGTCATGTCACCGCTTAAGAAAATCTAAACATCCGTTTATTTCATGCTGTCAACATGTCAGCCGCGCTGATATACACATGAAGCCGCCCATCCCTGCTGTCTCTCTGCATATAAAGCATTAATAACACAGGGAGGAAACCAAACACCTTTTACTGTGACAGATACCATGATGAAGACAGCTCGCTTGCTTTATGCATCATCACTGCATAAAATATGCAAATGCGGCTGTGCATCTGCAGTATTTTTTCCTTTTTTATGTCCATGCTACCCAAACCAGCGCTACTCTACTACTCATCTACTATCAATTCTGCAAGGCTTTAGGGATAAAACCCTTTGCAAATGAGCTCTAGCCATGTGTGCAACTAATGTTTTATTAATTTTATGACCTTTTTCTCTGACTAAAAGTTGCATTTTTAATGTCATGTCCATGGTCTCTTTTATTCCCCTGCAGTATATCTTCAGTGCATTATTTCCGTTACACTCCTTCGCTCTCACATGCGGCCGAGCTTTTTAGATCAAACTGCTCAGCATCCAAACATCATAAAAAAGCAAATATTAGCTCATTGATGCAAACAATGGCCTGTGTGATATTTTCATGCTTTGCGTACAAATGACAACAGAGCAAAAAAGGATACATATAGAAATAAAGAATAAAGAATAGTGATCGACCAAGGATCAGGGAAGTTCAAATCATGAGTGTCTTTGGGTGGCAAAAACCACAAAACAGCCACCTCGACACATTTCCTGCATTTCCTCTCTGATGTTCTGAGCAGCTCTCACATGATAGAGATCAGGGTAAGAGGTGAAAACACAAACATGAAGAGCTTATTCAGCAGTCTGATAGACTCCACTATGAACAAACACGGGGGCTAAAAAAGCAGAAATGAAAATAATAATAAACAATCAGGACTGAACTAGACTAGGAAAGTTAGATTTAGGTTAAAGAGTTGCTTATCGTGTATATTAACCCCCTCATTTCGCGGTAACAGGTTCATTCAAAGAAGTAGTAGGTAGATAAGAAAAGGGAAGAGTGAGGACATAGTGACGAGTTGCCTCACCCTGTGGTCGGGGCTTTTTAAAATCTCACAGCAAAATGTACCCAAGAAAGGAATCTACGACATCTTGAAAGTATTTCTTTAACAAACTATCTCAACACATAGATTTTTGTTCTGTTTTGCTTTTGATAATCAGCCGTTCACTTCCCTTCAGTTTTCCAGCAGCAGGCAGCGAGTATTTAGGATGCAGACCACGGCTCACTGAGCTACGTAGGTAGCACAGCTCTCTGGAGGAAAGAGGTAAACAGAACAGAGCAGCCTGCTCCCAACTGTGGCATTAACTCAAAATAAAACTAATATTTTCCCTCAAAATAGCATCTTTGTGCCCCGGTGGAAACTGTCGGTGTACTTTTAATATCAAATTTAATTTCTTATTAAAAAGAAATGATTAAAATTTCAAATTTGCTCTGTTGTGTTTACTTGATAGCTCCTGTGTGGAGCAGCTTTCAATGAGGCCCAGGGGAGTTTTTTTTTGTTGTTCTTGCAGAGCATCAGACTCACAGCGGCGTGCTGACTCTTGGCTCAGCTCCAGCCTATAGATGGACAATCGGTTGGCTCCTCCGCACAGGTTGCTCTTCTCTCCTTTACACTCCATGTTGCATTGGCTCTCTGAAACGTTGGGCGCCTGGATCTTGTGACCACAGTAGCACTCGGCTCCGAACTCCAGCCCTGCGTACATGTAACCTCTGGAGGCGAGAGAAAGAGGATTAGGATCGTTAGTAAAGGAAGTAGACAGGTCGGAGTGACTGCTCTAAGCCTTCATTATGTGTCTTGATCCTTTTCAGGCAAATACAGATTATCATTCAGAGTAACTGGATAAGAAGAACCAACAAAATGATGCACAGAGGATGTTGAAGTAAAGACGAGAACACATTCAAACACTTTGGAATAACAGAAATTACACTTTCTGTGAGGCTTTAAGGCGGAATTACACATATACTCATTACCCAGTGCTCACACTGAGCTGTGGATGTCTGGCTATGCAAGACTGCACAAATACTTGAACACTGAATCCATTACACAAGGTTTCCCCTGTACTTTCTGTTACTTGGTGGAGATTTTGACTCCCCAGAGGCCTTTCGGATGCAATTAGACGCCTAACACACCCCTCACACGGGACAAATCCCCCGGGCTGTCAATCAAACGCAAACCTTCGTGTGCTGCCATGTGCTGTTGCCCCTCATTTGTTTGTCTGTTTTTATTAACTGGCTGCTCTGGGAGAAGCAAAGAAGCAAAAGAGAGGAAGGAAGCAGAAAACAAGCCTCTCTCTCACTGTTCCTCGTCTTCGCTCTGTGAATCAGTGATGGGTGTAATTCAATGCATTCGATAAAGCCGTCCCTGGTATTCCTCAGGGAGGAGAAAAAAAGAGGTGAGAAAAGGATAGGTGAGGTAGCAGAGAGAGGGAGACGGGATGTGGGGAAACAGTAGACAAATGGAGGAGAGGAGCAGAGAGATAAACGCTTTGAAAACTGGAGCATTCATACCTATTTTTCATGTTTTAACCCCATAGAAACCCCATGAATCTGCAAACACTGGATTCTTATACCAACACAGACATTTGTAAAACAAGAACTTGGATTTTAAAGTATCAACTGATCTTATTTGATCTTATTTCTACCTATAAATAAATTGTACGCAGACACGTAAACATTATTTAACCAAATGTTGTGTTAGTGTTCTAGTATGCTTATTTTGTGGGAGGTCTTCTGGGAACCTGGCTGATGGTTTAGACTCCCATTAAACCTCGAAAGCATTAATGAGATTGAGCAGTGATGTGGGGCGATAAGGCCCATCTTGCTGCTCTCCATTTCATCCCAAAGGTGTTGGATGCAAGGCTGGACTATTAAACCGGGCAAAACAGGCAATTACCACAGGGCCAAAGAATTATAAAAGTGTTTGCACGCTTGAATCCAGGCTTTTAAAAAGATGGTGTCTGATGTGTGTGGCTGCTAAGATGCAAAAAGAAACTGTTTATTTCATATGCAGGCACAATTGTATCACTTTTTTTCACTCTTCCACTTGTTTTGTCAATGTGAGTTCTACAGTTGAAATGATGTAGCACGATTTTAGGTGGGCCTTTTTTATTTTTTCTGCTGACCCCGTCCACAGCAGGGCTTAGCTCTACTTCTGCGTCAGGATTTGTGTCTGCTTCTCCAAACTGGGACTGCACTCACCGCTATTTACTGACTATGCATAAGTGCCTCATGCAGAAAAGAAACAACAAAACTATCCCTTTAAATTGGCAATATACACTGATCAGCCTTAACATTATGACTACTGACAGGTGAAGTGAATAACACTGCCTAATATATCCCTAATATATCCAACCCACCTGTCAGTGGGTTGGATATATTAGGCTGCAAGTGAACATTTTGTCCTCAAACTTGATGTTAGAAGTAGAAAAATGGACAAGCATGAGGATTTGAGCGACTTTGACAAGTGGCAATCTGTGATGGCTAGACGACTGAGTCAGAGCATCTCCAAAACTGCAACTTTTGCTCTGTCCCCAGTCTGCAGTGGTTAGTATCTATCAAAAGTGGTCCAAGATAGGAAAAGCTGTGAATCAGCAACAGGGTCATGCGTGGCCAAGGCTCATTGATGCACATGGGGAGCGAAGGCCCAACAGACGAGCTACTGTAGCTCAAACTGCTGAAAAAGTTATCTGATAGAAAGGTGTCAGTGCATTGCAGTTTGTTGTGTATGGGGCTACAATATTAATACACAATATTAGGCAATTGTCATAATGTCATGATTCATCGGTGTACATAGATGTCAAAAATGGGCCTTGAGGTTCAGTTCAATCTTATTTACAGTGCTGAATGATAACAGAAGTTATCTTGTGACACCTTCCATACAGAGCAGGTCTACTCTTAATAATATTATTTACAGAGACCCAACAATTCTCACCATGAGCAAGCACTTGGCAGCAGTGCCAAGAAAACCCTCCAGGTTTACAACTACTACTGTTTGTTTGTGTCTTTTATTATCTTGTACGTCAAAATAAATGTTGATGTTAATATCCGTGTATCTTTTAAATCTAGATATCTTCTGCACCAGCAGTTCTACGTTATTTCTGTGGAAATAAAAAAAGAGGGTTATCTAATGGATGTCTTTTGTTGTTCTCATACCTCTCTGCACAGTTGTCCTGGCAACGAAATACAGTCATTTTTTTGTAGTCAAAAAAAGAAACTCCTCTCAGCGCTCTTTTCTGTGTGTCATCGATGTAGCAACCGATATACTTTGCTGAAAAAAGAGGGGAAAAAAAGATAAGTTATGTATGCAGACACATTTTTAGAATAGAATATACAGATATATAGAGTGTTCAAGCTTGAGAATATACTTCATCTCCTGTACAACACAGTCAAAATAACTTGTGAAACATCTAACGTGAATACTGTCTGCAACAGTCCCTCCTACGTGTGCCTACACAGTATAGTAGCAGAGCACATGAGGAGTCCAAACTGGGGCAGAGTCTTTATTTATTTATAAAGACACACATCCCCTTCTAGTGGCCTGTAACTGTAGTGGCAGTCATCGCTGCATTATTTCAGACGTGTGTGTGGGGGTTGGGCTTCAGTGAACCTCTGCAGAGGCAGCAACCCTTCAACAGCTTCTTCCCTCCCATTAAAACACTACTCCTCCTGTCTGACCGAGCTGCACGGACCCTACTGCACCTTTAAAAAACAAACCCTCTCGCCATCTGTGCTGTGCCATTACCCCTCTGAGCCTCTGTTAATAGCTAAATGAGTCCTAGTCCCCTGCATTACTTTAATTGTTACGGCCTAAAGACCTGCGTTTGAGCAGCATGTGGTGTGCTGCAGGATTCGGCTGTAATCTTCCACCTAACTATTGTTAAGCTGGAATCTAATCTGCTTTACGATGAAGGGAGACGATGATTTAAATGATGCTGGAACCTCATTTTGAATGGTATATTAATGCCTAGCAAGGATGAAACAGGAAATGCAACTGACGTGTCCATGTTATTATTAGCTGGTCTGTTTCATACTTTCAATACGCACCTGGAGGATCATATTGACTAATGTCAACGTGTGTTTCAGATATGTTTTCTCTCCGGTCTATTCCTGTTTGGCCTTCAGTACAACATCCTTATGTGCTACTGCACCACGCAGTGTGTTAATGTGCTGCAGTCTGCATCTTATGCTGCAAATTTCCTCACAAAATTAAATTGAGGAGCATTCACAGTGAGAGGAGAGGAAATAAAAATACATAACAGGATTGAGAAGATGGTTGAGACTGCAGAGTAATAAGTGGTGATGGATGTATGAGAGCAAACGAATGCTTTGAAGCTACTAATTACTCTATTATCACTTTCAGCTGCAGTCCTGCGAGGTTAGCGTTTCAGAGAAGGGAAGGATGGGAGGAGAGGAGGAGGACTGAGCCAGACTGAGAGACCTTCATTTGATCAGCTTGAATTTACATTGTAAACATGTTTGTTTTGCTGGCCTTGGATTGGAAATAAAATAGCTTGAGACTGTACTCGAGAAACATTGTTCTTTAATATTAGTACACTCTAATGCTCAGCAGGGTACTGTGCTGTACTATGACTCAGAGCTTTTGTAATAGAATCACTTATTTATTTTCTCTTCAGGCTTAGAGTAGAGGGAGTTAAAAATCAGGAAAGCAGCCTCCTCATTTTGTCATAACACCAACACAGAGCAAACAGCAGTCGCTCACACTTATGTTTCATATTTATGGGCAGTTTAGATTCTCCACCTGCCTGTATTGCACTCGGGAGGGTAACCAGAAACCCACACAACCACAACAGACCTATAGTAAAAATCTTGAATTTATTTATGGCTGCTCAGTGTCTACTTTCAGATGTCATGGATGTGAATAAATAAACAGAAACACCCAAATAGCATGTGTTAGTTTCCATTCAAGTAACATCTGAACTAGATACTGCTGCTGGACTGCTGACTGAATGTCCCAGCAGTGTACTTAACTACAGTCACTTTATATTTCTACTCCACAACACTTATATGACACTGCTATATGACACACTAATTTGATGCATTGTTATAAATTAAACTACCCAACAACACATCAAGTCGTTTAACTAAGCCTCACGTCTATTGGCTACAACATAAAATGCTGCTTATACTTTAAATCACGAGTAAGCTCTATACTCTATAATGGAGTATAATATCACCTGACATTATCGTATTGCTACACTTGTACTGTGCAACTACAATGTTGAACTATATCAATTTTACACCTATTTTACCACATTTCAGAGAAAATATTGTGCTTTTTACAGCTATAGTTACTTAGCAGATGAAGCTTTTACATACAAAATACATGATTAACGTGTAAGACATATATGCACACATGTATGTATGTAGGTACTTTAAACAGTATTTTAGTATTTTACTCTGAAAAGAGATATTCTACATTCTTTTTTATAATTTTGATGATTTGTTGAGGGGCAGAGTCTTTTAACATTGTGGTATTAGTGCTTTTACTTAATTAAAGGATCTGAGTACTTCCTTTCTTTTGTGTTTCTTTATGAAGACAGGAGTCTGAGTTTCTTTGAATACATGTTGGAGATATCCACTTAGTTTTGAATAATTTATACTTCATCCCGCAGAGCAGAGTGTATTTGACAGCGTAAGAAAAGCAGACAGGAGGAAGAGAGAACTGAGTCAAGTGGATAAATGATATCCACGAATCCGCTCATTTGATCATGTTTCATTTGGAATGGATTAAGTAAGCAGGATATTCATTCCATCCGCGGTCAGGCATCTCAGCTCCAGGCAGGCGCTTCCTGTCCTCGTTCTGGTGTTTTCAGAACGTTTGTTTGATTTGATAAGATGTCACATGCCAGTCAGGAGTTTATATGTAAACCTTCTCTGACAGTCGCACGGTTTATAAACAAAACAGACAAAAGCTGCGATTATGAAATCATCTAGATGTTGCGATTGGGTTGCGGCTCGAGTGTGGCTGAACGTGTGCCAACAAGCAGCACAAAGCGAAGCTGCAGCACCGAGAGTGAGACCCTTGAACGAGTCACTCCGAGACAAGACAGAGGGCTTAATCATAATCATCATCTCTCTCCACTCTCAAGAGATTTCCTACATGACCAATTACAACTAGAAATTCTCAGTCATTAACATGGCACGTTTGTAATCACAGACTACTTTAAAACAATTTCATATTAACGTGAAGTGCTGGAGGGATGAAGCTGCCTGTGTGTTTGGGTGTCAGTCGATATTTTCAATCAGCCTGTATTAAACAATATGACGAACAGCGAGAGATTATTAGAATAAAAACTCTGATAATATTACACAGTGTGGTTGTACACACTGTGAAATCATTAATGTTGCAGCACTGCAATTATATTTTGCAATTACAGGCATGTGTTGTGATTATTCCTTCATTTAAAATTAATTTATTGTAACAGTCAATTTTCTTTATGCATCTGCTGATCTACATGAATGCACAAAGCATTAATTATTGTTCTTCTATTAACATGTTATCATTAATTATTTTTTTGTGGGAGGTCTTGGTATAACCCACCTCTTCCATCGTCCACGTCTTTGGCATTGCGTCCTTTAAGTGCACGGTTCCAGTTGTTGGTGTAGTCTCCCCCCCTGCGTATCTCCTGGCCCCCCTGTCTTGCCTTTTTCATCCACGGGGGACCATACCTCCGAGTAGACCTGTGTGTCTCCTTAAACACTCTACCCATGATGCCAAGCCCCCGAGTGTCTGATAGTGAAGTCCGGCTGCCCATCTCCGGAGCTATCACAGAGTCCCGGCTCCCTCTGCCACCGGGGCCGCTGTCCCCGACGAAGCCAGAGTGCAGGAAGACGAGGCTCCCGGCGGTCAGATAGAGGAGGATGAGGGAGAAGAATCTGACAGGTTTTCTGCGGAAATAACGCTGTATCTTCAGCAGAGGCTTGGCCATGCTGGCTCCCTCTGCCACTCAGACACACTCTTCCAGTGATGAAAACTCATAAAGCATAAAAAAAAATCAACACCGGATCTCCTAAAATGAAGACAAAGTCAGTTAAAGTCTCTTAATCCTGTATGAAAGTCATCCAAACAATAGCATGACTTTTCCCTTATGTATGCCTCTTCAGTCTCATGAGGAAGATGCTTTACAACTGTGCTCCGTGCTGCTCTGCCAATCGCGTCTACGTGAGACTCTCTCTGCGATCCTGCTGTCAGTCTAGCCCTGAGAGCCAGCTTCAGGGGCCACGACATGAAAGGTGAGCGGCTCAGAGTGAAAGATGATCACCCAACACTGCTTTCACTCAATTATCAGCCTACGGAGATGCCACACCAGCTCAGCAGTGGCACTTTCTCCCACGCTGTGCAGAAGGAACAGGGTTTTATTTAGCTGGCTGAGCTGAGATCTTTTCGTCTTTGTGTGGCCGTCTATTCACTGAGACCATCCAAGAAAGAGAGGGCGTGACTTGCCATCTGCAGCAAAAAAAAAACACAGAGAAAAAGAAGAATCAGTGTACACCTGAGTAAGCTCTATCGCACAAGGAAAAGGAGAAATAACATGAGCCGGTTACAAAAGATGAAGTCAGTGCATCACTTGCAAAAAATACACTTCCTGCTCCACTTTAGCACAAAGCAAGCAGGAACTGATACAATCAAACAACATTATTGGTCTCCATCATAATCAGAAGTTGAGCTCACATTAATGACAACACAATCTGAGTATGTGGGAAACTTATCTCTGTTGTGAGTTTGTGCAGCAAACAGTCAGAGAAGCTTCTCTGCAACACATTGTTAATAAATTAGGTTCAGCTGGAAGGGAAAAAACAGAAACAAAGCGCTGCCCTGCGGCGTTTTCACTGATGTCTTTGGGAGCTAATGTTTGTGGGAACAGAAGGGAATTAAAAACATTATTCAAAATGATCTAAGGCGATGATAATTTGTGTGAATGTGCGGCAGGAAAAGAATGCAGTAATGCTGTAATGGGTTGTCTTTTTCGCCATAATTCAGTTTCAGATTTTACACGGATAACAGCTTTTTTTTTTTTTTTTAGGGATGGATGAATCCCGACTTCCCAAATTCTCTGCAGCCTCCCTCAAAGGAGTCTCTGTTCTGGGACGAGCCTGGGAGGCTACAATTGGAAGGTGTAACGCAACACTCCTTAGGGTCAGGGAATTTTCCAGAACATTCAGGGGGACACTCGCCCTTGTGGCTCTCTGTCTGCTCCGGGACAAATACTTGCAGAATACTTGTCACCTGAAACCTCAATGGCACTGCAGATCCCCCCCACATTTGGCTTTCCACCCCACTACTTTCCCTCCGGTAGTCTGTGAAGAGTCTGGGACCCTCAAGGAGAAATGGATCACATTCTGCTCATGAGCTTCAATCCACAGCATCTGGGCACAAAGACAATCCTCGTCCTGTTTGACTTCTCAAAACTTTGCCTCTGTATCCTGTTCAGTAACTTCTAAAATGCTGCAAGGACGGGTTTTATTACAGATGTCTTTGTCTGCATTTTAATTATTCAGTATTTTGCTCATTTTAAGATCAAATCTCTTCCTGAGTCAAGTTCCAAAATGACAGACACTAAATGTTCTGAGGTATAAATGAAGCGTGCTGCAGCTGAGGAGTCAAAGTCAATTAGAAAACAAAAAGCATATTAGTGGGGTTTATACTCGGGATGCAGATACTTTTTAATAAAAGTCTCCTTTGTTCTTCGTAGTTTCAAAATAAGAGGAAAAGTATATATTGCTAGACTGCCTTATTTTGAAGGAATACACTTATTCAATCCAAAAATACCTTTACACAACAGTTAATTCTGACCTGAAGTAATTTGATTAACAAACTGTTTCATGAGTACTGATATAGAGCACAACATCACTGGGACTTTTAACTCCATGTATCACTGCCTCACATCATCATCTATCTTTAATTGTAACAGACATTGCACCACAAAGACGAACTTATTTCCACTATTTGACTTAAGCTATCGTCAGACGAGGACAAAGGGAAGGAAAGAAGCCTGGATACTTCAGCGCAAACCTCCAGGTGTGTCCCTATGTCCAGACAAATTAGAGAAGAGCAACAATGAAGCTGACGCAGAAAGGCAAACAACACGGCCTCAAATGTAGACTTACTGCAAATGTTGCAAATGTTGATGTGTTACTCGGCAATCGTGCAGTCCCAGCCCAGTTGTGGAACTGTTGCTGTATAAAAGCAATATCACATGAGAGGGAGTGATCTTACACTGAATATCAGCACGCCATGACTACGACTGAATCACAGCCGTGCTGATATTCAGTGTAAGATCACTCCGTCTCATGTGATATTGCTTAAGTAAAGCTTACTAAACAGAACGACAAGTTCTGGTCTTACTGGTGTTATATACCTGACTGTTTTTGGTCAGTCTTTATGCTAAGCTAAGCTAATTGGCCACTGGATGAAGATTTTTATTCAGCAGACAGACTCAGATTGATCTAACTCTTGGCAACAAAGCAAATATTTCACAAACTAGTCCTTTAAACTTTTGTGTTCATACTGTATCAGAGATCTCGGAGATTCATTCCCATGAAAAGTCTCCGGTCCACCAGGATTCACAGAAACGCAGTTACACATTATAATAATTCTTTATATTCATTCCTACAGCTCAACAGCTGTATAAACAATATTGAAAAGTGACTCCTACACTCGTATCTGTAAGCTTGGCGGTTTTTCAGTCCTGTGTCAGTTATTTTGCTCCATGTCGATGGAGTAGTGATTCATATTTCAGGACAAACGAGGTGCAGTAACTCTCAGACAAGCCAGTCTTTGTTTCAAACTGAATAATTTGTTTGCCTTAGAGAAATTTAATCATATCTAGGTTAGGTTCCCTACAGGATTACAAAGTCTAAATAGAAAAATAAAACTGCACATTTCAGCATGCCTCTTTTTTTTTTTTTCCAAAGCACTGCGGAGGGAAACAGTATCCTGAAAATGTCTTGAGGCCTCTTGGCAGGACTGAAAGCGAAGATGTACAAGAGAGCAGACAGTGCCTCTGTCATGTTATGGGGGCTATAGCTAGAAGCATGTGAACGTGTAAACAGGTGTATGAGGGTGAACAGATGGACACAGAGTGCATGTGTTAATAATTTATGGGCCCCCAGTAATGAAAGTGAAATTGAACTTGTGGCTAATTTCCAGTTTCGTAGGACAATAACAAGAGACTCATTAGACAGCAGCTCGGTGGACACAGTGATGCCAACATGCTCATGTACTGTATGGCCCGTATACTGTTTAACACATTCACCAGATGAATTAAGTGTATACACGTGCTAGCATTAACACCCAGAGTACAGCTGAGCCTGATGGGAATGTTAGTATTAACTTTTCTTTTGTTGATGCGAAAATGAAAGGCTTTTACAGTTTTTCCAAGTTCATCCCGAGGGCTACATACCAGCGCTTGAGTCATGCTGCTCAGGTCCAAGTTCGTGCTATTAAGAGCCACACTGTGAACTTCATTAACATTTGGAGCTATGACTAGTAGGTAAGAATCAGATGTGGCACTTGTAAACAGATAGACGGTGGAAGAGGAAATGCAGCAGACGAGAGATAAGAGGTGCTGCAGAGGTCGTTTTGCCAAATCATGGCAATTACTCAAGTGGAGCAGACATGAACTCACTGACTGACCATTAATTCACATTCATATTAAATGAGCCAGCAAATATTTAATCAGAGCGGATTTAGAGGAGGAAACGTCAGAGTTAATCTTTGGTGAGCAGGCCGACAGCCAGCTCAGCTTGTGCTGCAGGCAAATGGCCCCCGCAAGTCAATACATAAATATTCTTTATATCTATCCTGGGACTCATTGGCCAGGGACAGGGTGGAGCAAGACAGAGCTACAGTCAACTCTTGACACCTCTCAAGTTCAGAAACAACACTTAACTGTCAGACAGCATGGACAACCAGCGGGTTCAACAAACAAAGAGTCACCTTGCTGTAAGAAAAACCTTGAACACAACTGTGCCCTGACAGGGATGTCAGCAGGAAACGCTTTGTGGTTTGAAAGAAAGAAACTAGTGCAAGATGTAAAAGACAATGGATACATGTTACTGATGTTGATTTTTGAACCAAAGAGGTTGGATATTTAGAAGCTGGATATGCTCATGATCGAAGCAAGAAATGAAATATTCAGTTCTGTTATTTGGTCCTGCAGATGTGATCAATTTCCATTCCCCCGTTTTTCGATTGCCAAAAAGCATTCTTTTCTCGCAAACGTGGGTGAGGCTTTTTAACTGCTAGACCTCAAAATCTCCAGTGCACATCACACCAGCTGATTTAAATTAGTTGTGATATCCTCCCACAATTAAAAAAAAAATGTTTTTCTTGGTGTGTTTTCACAGTGGTATAAGTTATGAAAACACACAAAAAAACTATGAAATGTCAATGAGTTGTCCATTATCTTTGGTCCACAGAAGAACCAATGCTGATAGTCGTAAAGAAAGGAAGAGACACATAGATAGAAATGGTCAATGTTAACAGTGGCAGGAAGAAGAGGTTATCCGGTGCACTGCCACCAGCAACAGTGTGAAAGGAAACCGTTTGAGTCTTATCTCCCTGTTTGTATTGCGTGCACACACGGTCAACTTAAAGTCCCATCCTGTAAAAGCACTGTACTCCACTGAAACATGGCTTCAGTTCTTCAGCAGTAGAGGGGTTAACAGCGTTAGCTGCAACAGCCCTGACCCTCCCCTCACCCTGGGGCCTGTCTTTCCGCTCTCCTAGTGTGTTTGGCCTGCCAGTGCAGATTAGCCATGTTTGTCAAATCAAATCAAACTAAAGATCACATTCCTCCTCCGGTGATAACGCTGCCCATGCTTGCATTTAGATTCATACAGATTGTCCCACACCATTCCTACTTGTCTCATTACAGTTTGAAAGGAGAACTGAAGACCACCAGAAAGTAGCAGGGCTGCTGAGAGCATCCCTTAATGAAGATCTGATACATATGTCTTTAATAAGTTGGAACAAGCGAAGAGATGCCAAAGTTTTGCTCCTCTGCAGAGCAGATCAGCACAGATGGCACCTCTTAGGAGCGCATGACCCCTGAAAAGTGTGTGAACATGACTGCTTCCAATAACAATAGGATCACACTGCCAAAGCAGTTTTTCTTTGCTTAGTGTTTGGCAAAAGTTACCACAGTATGCGCCACAGTTTTTTGGCTTCCCGTTCTCTTCAGCCATTTTAATTAAACCTGTGTTTGATCTCAGTGTGTGCCCGCATTAGTGATTGGCTTGATGCCCAATACACTTAATTACTGGTGGCCACTCAAAAGGAAGCTCATCAGCAGAGATGTCTGCAAGAATCTCTGTGCGGTGACAGATTATATGAAGCTAAGGAAGCAGAAACCAACAAGACGACTATGTGCTACAGAGAACATCCACTTCTGCCACTTCGCATGCCTTGTGATAAAGCTTTTATAAATAGAGCTCCATTAAACATGTTATCGTTTACTGTGTTATTTATCAGTAGTTTGACCTCTGTCTGTAATCTGTCAGAAATTCTTAAACATGTGATAAAAGTAAACAAATCTGTGCTTTTAATGACTAAAACTGAATAAATGAGATATCCAATGGCTGCACTCTCATTAATGGCCTCATTTAAAGGTTAATGACACATGACATTGGTAAATGATTCATTTTAGGGTACCTGCAATGTGATCCCTCCAATTTTGCCACCAAACTGTTGACCAAAACTTTTGGCTTATGGAGACTGACTCGTTCTGGAACCAGCCTCAAGTGGACATTCAAGAAACTGCAGTTTTTGGTACTTCCCCATTGGCTTTACTTCACAGCTCCAGAAGTCGCCCCCTGAATACAACTAAACAATATTTTGTCTGCATGTTCTCAAACAAAGTGTCAGTTGTACTGTGAAGCTTGTTTTCATCTGCCTAAGGATAAATCCTGCCAGTTCTGGTCTGGACAGAAAAGAAAGGAAAAATAGTTGAACCGCTGACTGTTAAAAGACATATTTTTCCACATCCAAATAGTCTGACAGAGAGTTTATATGTAAATTGCAAAATATGGTGTTTTTAAGTCCAAATCCATCAAAGCTTTTCAGCACCCTTTCCACACAGTCAAAACATTCGTCTTTGGTCTGTTGGTACGTATTTCTTCACTTCCTTTAGAAGCCGAGGAGTCAATCATTACTTCAGGACGAGATAGGAATGAAAATTTGTCAGAGAACTTGAATAATGTGGTAAGATGCCCGAACACTGCATGAACACTACACACCTCTTGGTGTATGTAGTAAGGGTCAACACAGGTTCAACACAGCTTGACAGCGTTCAACACATTATTTATTTTTCAACTCAAAAGTGTGTCTTGGTTTTGTCTAGGAGGTCTACACCATAAACTAACTCTCTGTCCAAACAGGCAGATTTCAGATCCAAATTTTGAAACAGGCACTTACTGCAAAGACTGATGTATACTGTCTACTGCTGCTGATATGATTGCTGTGTTTAGCTCTGTTTGCTACACTCCCCCAAAGCTTATGGATAATTAGAAATACCAGTACATTTGGCATTGCAGAGGTTGAACCAACCAATCACCGAAAGAGTTTTTAAGCACACCCTATGAAGCTTAAAATTAAGCCCAGGATGGCAGGGAAAAAGCTCATTGTAATCCTGATAACACCCAATGGTCCATTAAGCTCAATGGTGACCTTATACTCTGAAAGAGAAGAGGTAAATTAAAGGGTCTAAAAATAATGTAATCCTCTTCTTTGACTGGTGCACAGTAGCGTTAAGCTGCAGCATTGTAATGGAGTGACTGATGATCGTGAACATTTCCTCCAGTATACGGCGATAAGCAAATGACACAGTCAAAAAGAAAATGGGAGTGAAGGAATAATAGCTTCATTGTGATTGTGGACACAAAACAGCAGTTCAATGGGCATGAACGAAGAAAAGACAAAAACAGAACAAATTATTTGCAGAAAATCTAGATTAGGGCAAATTTTTCTACTTTAGTCTCGCTTGGTCATGTTGTTTGTAAATCCTGAAGGAATGGAAGGAAAGAAAGAAAGCACAAAGAGGGAGAACTTCAACTATTTGGGGGGAGAAAAGTGCAGGAAAAAAAGAAGCTTTGATGCACGACAGGAAAGACACTAATGATGTGTCACACACCTCCAAACAGAGAGATCCCAGATTCCTGTTGTGTGAGTTTCAAGCCCACCCTCGGTTGCTGCCACTCCCAGATCCCAGTTGGCCACATAGATGGACATTTGAGAAACAATCACTTGAATCGGTCCCCTCTAATGGTTTCATAAAAGGAGTAATTATTCTGCAGCGGGGAGGCGCTGTCAATAGGAGATCAAATGATGTCTTCCACTATCCAACCTTAACAAAGCTCTTTATTCAGGGCCTGACAGAATATCTGCAGTTGAGTTTTTTTTCTCCCTTTTCTTCTCCCACCTTCACTAAGCACAGACAATCTCTCTGCTTTAATTAAAAGCGAATTCTCCCAGCTCAGTTCTGCTGTGAATCTCACTCCTCTCTGCTTGAATAGACTTGAGAGGGGATTGCAGAGGGTTTCAGAAAATGTTTAGAGGAGCAGTGATGTGGGAAATAGGAACTTCTCAACAGCACATCAGTAAGTTAAACTGTGAGAACACAATGCAGGAAAACACATCTTAACATGTGGCTAAGATAGTTATTTATTAACCGAGAACATTTTCTTTTTTCATGTTGTATAATGAGAAAGGCTACATTTTACTGAGGAGAAATGTTCTCAGCAACACCAAAGAGTGGGTGTTTGGCTCGGTTATATTTGGAAGCACTTGGTATTAAATATTTTTAATATTAATCTGATGCAGTATTTACTATCTGTGACCCTGAACAACTGTAAAACAAGAGGCCAGAAAAACATTTACTTCAATCGGTGATGTCTGTTCAAAGCAAAAATGTTAATTATACGCACAGGACCACACAAGGTAGTCACCTTTACTCACCCCTGTGTCCTAGACATTATGTTTATATACTAAATTTGGTTGCACCACAAGTCATTGGGAGGTGGCACAAAACTCACTGAAAACTGGAGGTCACATCCTCAGTCCCACATGCGTGTTCGCCAACAATTTGTAGCATGAAACTTTCCCCCAAAACCATAAATTGATGTTTTTAAATTCCTCCTTGTGTATGGATTGAACTAATGAGATAAAATATGTGAATGTTTGAGGTGTTTGTCTGAGCATTTGCATACTTCCATACTTACACTTGTTATTTTGAGTACATACGTGTGTTAACAATGTCAGTCATGGTAAAACAAAGTGTACTGCGAGGTGGGCCACTCATACTGGTAAGAAAGTTGAGCGTGGAATGCTGGACATTTCTCTCATATGTTTGTGGCTACGCAGCGGAAAGGGAGGGACGATCACCAGAGGAAGCTGCTGGTGCTGAAGCCGTATTTAAATTTTGGCAGTCAAATGTTAATGTTAGGGTTATGCTCCAATGTGCAGATGTCACAAGATGTCAAGAAGAAGAGGAAGAAGAAGAAGGAGTATTATGTTGCGATCATCATTTCCGGGTAAGTTCACAACGGACACACATAAATTGAGACAACACTACTCTGCCATAATTAGCGTGCTACACCAGGAAGTACACAGTGTACTACACAGAAGTGTACTAACGGTAAGTAACTGAACTGAGACACGACTCAGCCTTTAATACTTTACTTTAATTGACTAATTTAATTAACTAATTCAAGGGCAGTGGACATGTGGCACCTATAAAAGGATTTTTTTGTATGCATGCCCAGTTACTTCAGTCTAACATTTCATTTACTAATAAAACAATAAGCATATACTATGAATTATATGTTTTGCCAGATCTAGCAGTGAAGTATCAAAGTGAATGCTTTCTACACCACTAATGTAGTCACACTCTGAATGGTGTGAGAGAAACAATGTTTAAAGTTAACATGATGAACTTGTCAGTTGCTCATTAACACATCCAGCAGTCATGGTGTCACAGTCTGTCTCTCTTCTTCAGCCTCTTTCAGACAGTGTCCCAGTTACGCCAGCTCCTTTCATCCATGCCAGATGCCCTTTCTCTCTTTTTCTCACCACCTGACTGCCCCCCCATCCATTTACGTACCTGTTACTATTTCTCCCATCAGTCGTTTGCGCGCTCACCTGTTCCCACTCTCCCTCTCTCCCAGCCCTTTGTCCTCTTTTCAGTTCATCTGAGTTACTGCATAATTCATGTTGTGCTTTTAAGTTTGTTTTCTTTGCATCCTGCTCTCTGGAATTTGTACCTGAACCTGCCTTTCTGTAACTGTTTCGTAAATAAATCATTGATCTTCACCATTTGTATTTGGGTCTTACTCCTTTTGTCCTGTGCACACCAATTGTAAAGTATAGGGCAACACTGGCATTAATTCGAGTAAAGTTTCTGACCAGCTTTTGTAATTTAGCTCAGTTTGGGTCTCCACTAACTCCTCTAAGGGAAAGATCTTTTAAGCTTTTTAAGTGCAAACAGCTGCCCATCAGAGCTGAAAAGTGGTGATGAGAAAACCAAGCATTAGATTTGTGAGGCTTAAAATCAAAAAGATGAGCTGAAAGTCACTAAAAAGCTCTGTTTAGTTGTGGGGAACTGCAAAGTTTGGTGGTATTTCTCTGCAGGTTCATCATTATTAGTGACCCCTATCGCGTTACACATGGTCATTTGATTCATTGTTGGGGTAAAGTATTGATTAGTGCAGCTTTAAATCCCGATACCACTACACTGTTTCACTCTCAAAATGAATACAGTGGTATCCTACAGCAGTATAATTATGCGTTGTTTATAGAGAAAGATGTTGACATTGACTGTCCTCCTGTATCTGCTCTGTTGGACAAAGTATAAGCAGCCAGGTGCTCGGCGGTGCAGTGAGAGGGGAGACAAACCCTCCACTGTAGGACGCACATTCAAGCCCCTGTGTCAACGAGCACCCACTCTGCTGAAGTGTCCTTAACCAAGAAGATGAATCCTCCAGCACTGTTGTTCTGCAGCTCACCCTTCACCTCCTGAGATGAGCGAGAAATGAACAGAGCATTCTGTACTTTCAAAGCACTGCAGTAAATTATAGCTCATTATTATTTCGTCAAAGGCACTGACCATTAAATTACATTACAGTAAATGTTTCAAAAATCCATGCACATGCCCTTTGCTTTGTTGATCCATTGCTTTTTTTTAGCTCACTGTTGAGATTTTGATAAATGCAATTTCTTGAGAGCAAGATAAGTCTGCAACATTCAGAGCTTGGAAAAGAGAGGATGACTACAAGGGGAAGGATCCTGGCCACAGCACTACTATACATGCTGGTATCACATCAACTGATACAAGATCCTTAAACTGCCGGCTGTCTTCTCAGCATGAAGCGAAGTTAATCGTAGGTAGTAATCGTAAGTATTTTGTATTTTTAAGAAAAACAGAAACATAGGCAAATGTATCCACTTGAAACTCTAAACGTATGTAATTTATGTGTAAGGGAAATAAATCTACTTTTGATAGACATTTGACATAAAAATGTACATAAGGTATCATAAGTAAAAGTACTTATAATCCATTATATTATACATCCATCCATTATCTGTAACTGCTTATCCTGATCAGGGTCATCGTGAGGCTGGAGCCTATCCATTATATTATCATATATCATGAATGCATTATTGTTCTTGATGCATTTAAATGTTGCGGCTCGTCAACAAGAAGCTAATTAATTTTTACTACTTTACATTGTTGTGTACAGTTTAATCTATAGTAATGCACAGGATACATGAGGCATATGTGTAAATAATGTAAGGGCCACTTAAGTTGCAAACCTTTATTCGGCAAAAATGTTGGCATGACATGTTATTTATGTTCTGCTATTATTTAGTCAACGTATATGAATGAATAGTAGATGACAATGATGGCATTGTAATACAGTTTATTGCACTTGTGATGAGTCTTGTGATGCCATAAGGCAGTTTTGAGTGCGTATAGTTCAAGGTGTAGATAAGCGTGGAAATACAATATGCTGAGAAGACAGCTGAGCTGTGGATGGACACGTTTTGACCGTGTAATGGTGTGAACCATGTGAAGGACAGTATCGATCACCTTTAATAATGCAGTAAGTGATTAATATTTTAAAAAATGCATCAAGATTACATCGGGTCTTCACCTGAATCTTGGATTAGGTTTATGGGCACGAGTCAAAATAAGATCCCTCCCTCCTAAGCACTCCCTCCTTAATGTAGTGGAGTACAAATGGACATAAAAAATAAATATTTAACTCAAGCAAGTATCTTTAAAGTGTACTTTAACTTTAAAGTGTAAGGTACAACACTTGAGTAAATGTACTTTGCACCACTGCCTGTAGATTTGATTTACCTACCTAGAATACATATGACAAAAGCACATCTTTCATTAGGAATTGGAAGTATTTTCATAGTTCTGGATTTAATGGTGACTTGAATACAGAATAATCCACCATGAGTCATGTTTACAGGTTTGTAAACACAAATGTGAAGCAGATCTTTGGTACTTTCTAGGGGGGTTTAGAGATGAGTTTAACCACAAATACTTTCAGCCTATTTCCTTGCCAAACTGGCCAAATACTTAACTCTTACAGTCATAAGAGGAGGAGTTTTCCTTTTTTCTCACAGACTGTAGCCTCAACAGTACAGAGTGTAATGCAGCCAAAACATGTGTTTTGAGTCATGACAAATATCTTTTGTTTTCTCCACTGGAATAATATTCTTTTGCTATTAGTATACCATTTATATTGATTTCACTACCTACACATATAGCCCACAGCACAATCTAAAGTATTTGACACCCATGCTAGTGGAGTTACACTAACTGAAGAGAAGGAGTAAGTTAGATGAGGGTGGATACGCCATCTGAACAGCACTGAACATCAGCACAGAGTGATACTTCCTGACTTTATGTTCCTTTAATAAAAAGAGACTGAAAGGATAGCATGAGAACATTCAGCTCGCCCGTCGCTCTTGAGTCTCATTGCACACAAGCTATTTAGCTATTTCTGATGAGCTGTTCAGTGTGCACAATCACGCGAGGCAGTCAGTTGGGTGCAGCGGTCTGGATGCATTCATTTGAGGAACATTAAGTGTGTATGTGTTATGGTGCTCTGTAAGCATGCCTTGCAAAATGTGTAGTGAACCATGGGCTTCATCAGCATCACGCAAATCTGCCTGTAAAGGTCGAGAAGCACTAGAGGCCTTCTGTCAACATATCCTGTCCAATTAAATATGAACATCATTAGATGCCCTGTTGCTCATACATCCTATTTTTAATCAACTGTTGTTGTTGGCATTATGTCTTTATTGTAGGTCCTATTAGCTTTATATAAAATGAATGAATTAACATGCTAATATCTGTACCTGTAATGATGTACACATTAAATTCACATTTTAAATCTAGATAAAGTATCTTTAAAGCAACACTGTGTAGAAATTTGTATTTTTGCAATATAGCGTCCCCACTTTCAGAGTACAATACCACCGTCTTAAATATGGACAGCTGTACACGTGTATTTGTTAGGATTATATTGCTTATGATCAAAAACTAGCAGGTTGAGGTTAAGCGCAACAACACAAGACATAGCAG
Source organism: Larimichthys crocea (assembly GCF_000972845.2). NCBI lineage: Eukaryota > Metazoa > Chordata > Actinopteri > Sciaenidae > Larimichthys > Larimichthys crocea. Next base: position 28,603,819 of record NC_040013.1, read on the forward strand.
CCAGCTAATATTACTTATTAGTCCAACAGCAAAAAGCCCAGCTCGGCGTCTGTCTTTAAGGCTTTTTTTTTCACCAAGCTCTCACCAACAACTAAAAATCAGTCCCGGACTTTCTTACTCAATCACTCTCTTATATTCTCTACTTAGCTTCCTCCATCAATGTCCCTCTTCTATCTCTGCCATTATGTCCACAGAGGCTGCTGAGCCTGCATTACCAGCTCCGGTTCTGGCACAACACTGGTTCCGCTCTCTGTCAACATTAACATGTGCCCTGGGCCTGAAAACCTCTTCTTCGCGGTGGTCCAAAATGCCTAACACTCCCCTGGTGGTCTGAGCTCACAGTCTGAACAGCCTGGCTAATAAACTGAGCTAACATTAGCTAACAGCAACTACAGGAGTTCACTGTCCATCAGGAAAAGCAGCCGGAAGACATCAGAGGGGAAACCAGAAACCATTTTCTCCATAAAATATGATCCAGTTTCACCAAAAATTATTCAAATAGTTGCCGTTGTTTGACTTCTCGTGGGTGATCGTACCGAGAGCACAAAGTTACATAACACAGAAACGAGTGGGAGAGACAACATTCATCTGATTAGACGTCGGTGTAACATCAGAGTGTATCATTAAAATCTGCTATTTTATGATCAAAAAAGTTACACAGTGTTGCTTTTTGAAGTAGTGAGAGTACAGCTTTATTCTCTTGGAGGAACTCAAAGTTCATACATCCTTTAGTTGGAAAATGAGGTTGTACAAGTGGATATCTGTATTTGTACAAGAGTGTACACTACATGTGTATATTATACAGATATCTCTATATATAGATGTTTGTTTGTTTCATTTTTCTCATTTTATTGCATTTATTTACTTCAACCATTGATATTTTATACATTCCTTTTAGATTGAAGTGGTATTATGTTGTGGTGTTTAGGTACAGGACAAAATCTAGTTTCAGTAGACATTGTGAATACTACTGTTTGCAATACTCACTGCAGGATTTCCTAATACCTTCTACTGTAATGGTGTTATTTTACAGACTCTGTTACAACTGTTCATTATGAACCTGAAATCAAAAGCAAACTGAGAAAAGGGTCACTTCCGCAATGATGGAAACATGTGTATGTGTACACAAGGGAGCACTGCAATATGCAATTAAATGAGCCTGCTGTGCATGTGTGTGTGTGTGTGTGTGCCCTTGTGTGTGTGTGCATAGACGTAGAAATGGGCAAAGTATCTGGGGATTCGGGCTTTCTGACAGCTGCCTGCTTTGGCCTCGCAGGAAGGAGCGAGCCTCGGTGCTGCAGCCTCTCCTAAGATGAATAAAATATGACGAGCATGCATACAGGGTTTTACTGTTGCTCTGATGCAACACAGACAACATCTCTAAAGCAATGGAAGAAAGCAAAGGGCTGAGTGTTTATGACTGTGTGTGTGTGAGAGATAGAGAAACAAAAATCTGACAGATCAGAGCCTTTTTGCTACAAAGAAAGATTTTTTATATTTGGTTTGAGTCTGTCGAATTTATGCCCCTGAAACTTAAAGGGACTCTTTCTTCAGTAGAAAAAAGCTCCCATAGAAAACTTCTCAGTGAGCTCTGTGGATTTTCCGTAGTAACTGCTGACTTTTTCACTGCTGCGAGTGCCTCAGACAAAATTCCCAACACCTCAATTATATCGGAGTGGAGGCAGAAATTTCAGAGGCAGAAATCTCCAAACCTCGGCAGATAAAACTGAAATTATCCCCTTGGATAGATCACAGTAATTGTAAGCAGCAAATGAAGATATATTTGACCATTTAGGCTTCAGCTAGCATAGAATTCACAAAACTCAAGAGGAAATAGAGTTTAACTCCTCTGTGGATGAGCACCCAGCTGTAACACACCAACTATACAACACTCCTGCAACCAGTCCAACCAGTACCTGAGCATCACAAGCAAATGAGCAGAAAAGCTACTCCAAAGTATAAAGTGCTATGGATGCAAATTTGCCTGTGGTGAAATACTGAACAGTTTGAGAGGCTATCTCATCTATTGAAGGGGTACAATGAAGAGTGCTTGAGCCTGTCTGATGGCGCTGTGCTGCTACATCAGCCCAAAAAACAAACAAATGGAAAGCACTACATTCAGGCATATAACACAGCAAATAATAAACAAATGCAGCAGCCTGTGTTTCGGTCTTGACAGTTCAGCCATAACATGTTTAAGTCGCCGCGGTTGACTGAGGAGAGGGCTGCACCGAGAGTCAGCGAAGCGCTGAACAGCCGAGTCATCCCACCCTGAAGCAACCTGGGAAAGACATCTGCACAGTCACCGGGAGAGTGGTGGGGATGAAGGTTGACAAGGCGTGGCAATGGCCTCGGGGCTGACCAGGCGTGTTTCATTTACTGCATGTGATAGTTCGTAACATCGCGGCCAAACTTGTGCAGCTTTACTGATCGATGGAGAATGCTGCTGCTGCTGCTGCTGCTGTGGAGAAGCTCATGTGTGTGCTGCGCTTACTGCCAGATTCTGAAAAGTAGCTGATAAGGGGATAGACTCAGGCGCTCATCCAGCTTGCAGCTGGAAATTAATGGAACAACATGTAAGGCTGAGTGTAAAAATAATAAGCCCTTACTTAAGGCGTGTATAAATAGCAGAGGCTTGGTTACAGTTGCACATCTTTCAGATGAAATCCCAGCAGATATAGTTACTGAGTGCAAAACTATCATGAGAATTTGCTACTATTTACCCTTTAATGACGTATTCCCAACAGGAAATAAGTAGTTTATTCGTTAAAAAACTTGAGTACTGTTGGAGGGTGGAACAGAGGGATACACATCTTGATTTGGCCGAGCAGTTCATTTCACAGCAACCTGACAAATTTCTGTTGCAAGTGTGAGAGCCCAATTAGGGCTCAGCACGCCAAAAGGAGATCTGACGCTGCTGCTGACACTGACTGCACAGGCTGACAGACTCAAGGGACTCCACTCCTTCTGATTCTTTATCACACCGGGGCTCCTGCTGCTGTCTTGCAGTATAGTTACAGGACAGGGCTCATCAAAAATCTCCTGGCATCTAATTCTAACTAATTCTTCACAGTTCAGTCTGGATGTGGATGGATGTGTTTTCACAGATCGACAAACACTGCTCGAAATGATGTTCTCAAAGCTGAGAAAACAACACAGGGCTGCATCTACTTTACTTAATAGAGCTTAAGAAAGACTTCCTACAGCCTTAAAATCAGTGAAAAACAAATTATGACTTGTTGTGCCTCTTCTACCTAATTATTTTAGGACATAAACAAGTTTAATGTGGGAACTGATTCAGGAGTATGAATGGTGCTATATATAGTCCGAGGTCCAGCATGACCCAAAGATAAATGCCTCTCAGACTAACACTCAGACTATTTTGTCCTACAGTCCCCTAAAAGTTGAGTTGGTAAACTAAATTTCACTATTTAAAGGCTCGGTTGTTGCCAGGTTGGATTTCTGTTGGTGCAGCAGGTTCAGAAAACAGAGCCCAGCACTTTAACTCCAACAAAGACCTTTTTGTGAAGCAGGGATCAAGTTGAAGAGAGGACAAGGGGGTCTGCTACTCGAGGTGAGCTATTACAGTGGTGATGTGCTAATCTCGGCCACTGGCACCATCTCAAGGTCGGCTATGGACCACAGAGAATGCTTTTATGTTCACCGTTTTCTCCTTATCTTCTGCTCCTCATCTTTTTATTCTTCTCTCACTATTGCTCTCACACTCTTCCCCCCCTATCTTCCCACACACATGGACAAACACACACAAACGCCATGTTAGGGCTTCTGCCTCCCCTGAGTGCTTAGTGTTGGACGTTCACACAGTTGTGAGTCAGTCAGATGATGCCGAGGGCAAACAGAGAGTTTGGGTCAGACTGAGGGGAGCCAGAGCTGATGCCACATCTGAAACCCAGACTGACCTCCTGATGAACGGCAAATATTGTGATGATCCATGTTTGGAGACCAAAGAATACTTTTTTCTTCATCAAATGACTTTACTGTAAGTTATATAATTCATAAACTTGCTGCTGTTCTATTACACTACCTATGTGTTTCATATTTGGACTGATTTAAGACAGTGGGTCTCAAACTGTCTCTGATTACTGTGATGAAAGAACAAATAACAAAAGCTTCAAGCTAGTAGACACGAAAAATGTAACTAGTATTTTTCATTTGTACAGTAACAAATAATAAATAAGCATTAGGGATGTTCCTAGTGACAATTTTTGACATCAATTAAACAGAAATTTAAATTTAAAGTAGTCGACTAGTCTAAAAGTGAGAAAATGAAAAACGAAAAACTCTGTAAACACACAAATCACACATAGCCAAGCTTTATAAGTTACCCTATTAAGTTACATAACCTAGTATATCCTGTTACATACATCCGAGACAGGGGTAGATTGTTATATTATCGCCATTTTAATGTCAGTACAACATATTGTGATACTACTGAAATTGAATCAGTATTTTCCGGACAACAAGAAAATGAAGATGCTGTTCGTGTAAGACGAAGAGATAGTTCACTCTCACACCTGCTTCATTGTTGTGGGATAACTTTAAACATGATGCCTTTTTTTTATATTTATTATATTATTAGATGACATGGCCTTGGCAATGATGTGAAGTTAGAGAGGATAAGGTTACAGCTTTCAGAGAGCAGGTAGACTAACGCTACGTTACTCGGTGAGGCTGCAGCCCAGCTAGGCGAGGGGGGTGCGAAACATCTTAAACACAACGTTAAAATGGTTTAATAATAAGTTTAACCGCCTGATGTCGACTAGTGAGTTCAGCAATGTTTAATCACCTAGTTCACATCTGTGATATGCATAAAAAATATCTGAATTAAATTCAACTTGGCTCTTTGTTACTTTTACCCAAATATATAATTTAAACACTGAATTAAGGCATCAGATAGCAACATAATAATTATGTCCACTCACTGAGCATAAATACAATATAATTTCATCTAATGACTTTGGCAATTACTTTCAGTCTTTGTGTCTCCAGGGAAAACACACCCAGCATGTTAGGAGACAATGCAAGCACACAACTTTGCACTCTGATTGTAACACAAACACACCATGCGGGCCTTATATTCTCCTCGGCTGGATTAAACAACAACCACATCCTCAGCAGGATATCTGTCTGACAGAAAAGCCTGAACAGCAGGTCTGAGCTCTGAAATGTAATTGGCTATTCAGCTTTTCTTCAGTCATTGATAACTCCATGAGAGCTGTCTGAGAAGTTTTCTTTACATAATGCACATTAGGCTGGAAAACAAAGGACACTTAACAAGCGTAGTACCTACTATTTGCTTAATAAATGACCTTTAATAAAGTATTTTGTTGTGTAACAAACCTGAGATCCATATCTGCAAGTAGCGTCTATCAACAAGAACAAAACACACAGGGTTGAGTTAAAGTTCAGGTTTTAGGTTTGCCCAGCTTTGTCTGATGTCTACTGCTCACAGTATTTTCTTACTATCTGTCTGCGATTATCTGGATACGTCTCATGGAAGAGGTCTGGTGTTGTGAATAATCCACCGGTAAGCTGAAAATCTGGCTGAGATGTCCATGCTGCGAGTCTGACCCGCTACTTGGATCTATGTGACCATGTGATCTAAAGATGATCTGTTCTTTCAAGGAAAAACAGAATATATAAACAATCTATTTAACAATATGATGAGTTAAAGTGTGCCCTGTCTTTTGAAACCACGCCAATAAACAGAACTAAACACTGATTGTGAAACCGCTATTCTTCTACTGAATGTCAACGGTCCTTCAACCTTCAGCACGTCGTTGGTGATGATGTGAGTATTTAATGCCAGTCTATTTCTGTAGGAGCTCTAATGAGGATCTTGACATCCTTTCTTGATGGTGATGTATCAGGGGCGTGAACACCACCCAACCTACACACACACAGCCCGCACTGCACCACTGTTATTTCACTGTAATGGGTAGCACAAGCATGCAAACTATAATTCCTGACAGCTCCTCTGGCAATCTTCAAAGCCTGCGGCCATTGGATATGATCCCTGGCACGTCCCTGAGAGGTCGCCAAGAGGATGAAGAGATAAGCTCTGGAGGAATTCAAAGCCTTCTCACTCTGCTGCCGGCCACCCTGTCACTACACAAAGGACTTCATATCTAAGCCACTTTCAAGTTCTCCTCTGTAGCCGAAGCCAAGCTTGCGTGTGAAAAACTCTGAAAATCGACATCAAAATTACACACAAAAAAACCCAACACATTTCTTTCAGTCTTTATGGTGCAATCATGAAGGCCGGTGCTCCACTTAAATTTCAGAAAGACTTTGATTATCTGTTTTAGCAGCAGCAGGAAAAAGCAGCATCTCAGTCTCATGTCTACAAATATGAATTTCAGTTGTTGCCATAGTTCTCTGACGTCTGTTCACTTCTGCCTCGGGGAGGACTGAGCTCAGGGGACAGCAAAGCCATTGTTAGCAACAATAAATCTGTGATTTTATTTCTTAAATGAATGTGCACAGATTTGTGCAGCTGAATCCGCATTACTATTTCATGTGATGAAAACTCCAATTACCAGAGGGTTGAATGAGAATAAGGGGGGATGGGGAGCTTTATTTTTTTTTAATTTTATGTTTATGGTATCGATCAGTTCTGCGTGGTCTAGATTCAGAAGCCATGAACTGAGTGCTCCCGCGGCCATAACGAGAGCTCTGTCATGTTCTATGCTTTTTATTTATTGTCAGGCCAAGTGCTGAAATGGCAGCAGCATGAGCAATTAGTGCCGTTCATGGATTGATTTTAACAGCATTGTGATCAATCTTAACAACCATTATGTTCTTCTGCTTCTACTTTGACGCTTTATGCCGAGGAGATGGTTCAATATGGTGATCTACAGTACACCGAGGGTCATCAGGAATGAATGGGAGAGGAGGCTGATGATTTGCTTAATTTAATTAAATAAATTAGGAGTTACAATGTAAGTAATAAGAAGTGAGAGGAAGAGGATAAATAGGTGGAACAATTAATCTGCATGTTATGTGCTTGACTTCTCAGAAATGTTGTCATATTCAATTATCTTGACACCAGTTAAAAACACAAAGTTCTTCAATATACAGTGAAATAAAAAAACTAAGCAGAGAATTCTTTTCTGCTTAGAAATGACAGAAATGATCAATAGTTTATGAGAACAGTTGCCAAAAACATCCAGACAGAGCAGCCGAGCTCTTGAACAGACACAAAAAAGTGAGCCTAGAGTTAAAAAATCTATAAATTAGTGTCTTAAACTGCAGAAACAAATGAGTGGAGGAAATGCAAGTTAGCTTTTGCCTGTTTTCTCAGTCTGATTTGCAGCTCTGGTTAAAAATTAGCAGGAGTACTCTAATGAAAGTCCTAGCGACTTCACACTTTGAGGGGGGGAAATGATTCAGTCTGGGAGCCACCAACCATGCACCTGGTTAGAGACTAATGCATCTTTTACTGCTCACTGAACATGATAATGTGCCCGAGCAGAGAGCAGGGGACACCTTAACATCTGTCACACAGCAGCATACAAACACTCCAGATGCACGTATGACAGAAAATTAACCTCTCAACTGGATTAACACACTAGGAGTCAAATAAATAGATTAATATATCAGGTAGGAGACTTCCTCTGCTTGAATCAGGTGTTTTTTTATCACCTGAGGCTCAGCCTAATCAAAACATATGGCCTCTAAATAGACAAAGCCTACTGCAGCTACTGTCCAAATACTAAAACACAGTCTGGAAAACTGATTTCTGGGTTTGTGGGTTTAGATCTACTCCAGGGATGTTAAGCAGCAGTGTGTGTTTTTTTTTCAGTGCAGCTTCACTGTGAGTTTCTCTTAACACCACAAATGTTAAATACAGAACTGAATCCGAGGTTTCCAATCATCTTACCTCCAACACGAGTCGGCTTCAGCAGATGGTTTGATGTTCACAGGACGAAACTCAGCAGAGGATGGTCATTGTGATGTTTCATCTCCACGATCATTCAGCCAAATGAACAGCACCACGCGCTCTGTTAAGCTGTTTTTTAACTGAGCTCTCATCCGCAGATAACTCACGTTTATCAATCTCATTAGCCCGTATTGTCTCTCAGTGCTGTTCAATAATCTACTGTACGGCACCGCAGATAAACCGCTACGCACTTCCAGCTTTCGCTCGGAGAAGACGGGAGTAATGTCAATGGCCCTGTAGGCTCACCAGTCTACATCAGCCCCCCCACACTTGCTTCCCCTCTTCGTTTCACTCGCTCCAGTCAGCCCTTCAGGTCAAAGTGTGGATGTGATGCAGGCGGTGGGTCGACCTGTCGTTTCTGTAGCCTGTCTGACGTGAAGGAGAGGCTGTTTGACGCTGCGGAGAGGCAGCGCCGCACCGTGCGCCCTGCGCTCCCACACGGACCAACAGCACTGCCTGCTGTACTTAAAGAGACACAGCAGAGCACGCAGAGGCGCAGTGGACGCCGCACTCGACAGGTTTGGCGCGGTGGCACACTCCCTGCTGATAGGCCCACTGGAGTTTGATTTCATGTCTGAATCAACATCTAAATTGTTTGCTTTTACGCATTTTGAGCAGGGTTGATTTCCGCCACGGAGCTATCTTTAAACTACAAATCATGTTTCTAAAGCACACAGATTTGAAACCAATAAGAAGTCTTATCAGTGTATATGGCTCTCTGTTGCAGCAAGCAATGGAAAGTAGTCATAAAAACAGATACTGCTGCAGCAGTATTAATAATTATAGTGGTCAAGCCAAACATGTGGAAAATATTTCAGACATGCAGTCAGTGTACCAGGAGTATTTAATATGATCCAGTAATCTGGTGTTGCTGCTTAAACTGGATTCACAGCTTGTACTGCACTTTGATTTTTTTGGAGATGTTATATGTTGTTATACTGTCTGTTTTGTTTTATATCTGTTTTAATTTACTTGTTCTTATTTATTTGGCTGCCTGTCCTGGCCAGGAGTCCCCTGAAAGGAGATTTTTAATCTCAATGGGACCTTTGCTGGTTAAATAAAACACATAAGATTTTTCATCTGCTTGTCCTCATCAGATTCACAGGTGGCTGGAGCATATTCCATCCAAGCAGCAATGAAGCCAATGCAGAAATGCTAAAAACTGTAATTCCTTTAACGGCCGCTTGAGACAGGCTGCAAAAGACAGTCAATCTCCATAGGTGCCCATATAAAACTGTCCAACTTCACATCAGAAGCACATGTTTTGGTCTCTATCGCTACTTTAACCGTTCATGACAACTGTGAGGGGGGGTGAACTTTTTTTAACTTACCTATTTAAATAATATTAAGGCCTAAAGTTGCGCATAATTAACAGCATCGCTGCCAATATTTACATCAGCAAGAAGAAGCAGTACATCCAACATGGCGTGTCCATATTTTTGGCTTCAAAACAGCACTTTGGAAACTCATGGGTGACATTGCTCAGGCTCTGTCCATGTTTTATACTGTCATTGATTCCACCTGACTTAGGGTGAGAGGTGAGGTACACATTGGACAATTCACCAGCTCATCACAGGACTGACACATAGAGACAAACAACCATACACACCTACAGCCAATTTGGTCACCATTTAACCGATTAAGTGTACGTCTTAGGACTGTGGGAAGAAGTATGTGGAGAAAATCCACACAGACACAGGGAGAACATGCAAACTCAACATAGAAAGGCCCTCCATGCACTATCATTGAGTATATTTAGTTTCACACATCTCTTTGAAGGCCTTACAGATAAAAAACACTGGGTCAAAAGTCACCAAATAAAATACTGGTTGAACCTTGCCCAGTAAAGTTAACTAGGTAAATATGATCGTGTCACGTACGTGTGTGTTTATAGTATCCAAAGTTTCAATGATTTGCATGCATGCAAAAGCTGTACGAGACACTGATACACACTGTCACATTTGATTAACACCGACAGTGTTTTTGCTGCTCTGCCTTCTGATTTTAATCCTGATCCCCACTTCTGCTTCGCCCAAACCCACCTCCAGATGTTCAGCTGCCGTGTGTGTGTTGGTCCCCGCATGCACGCAGGATTTCCAGCGTCAGAACGAGTTGATCATCCATTCTGTTTAACTGCAAATCTCCTTGTGTGTAAACTGTGCGCTTCAATCAGTTTTATCGCCCCATCCCTGACAGTCACGGCTGTTAAATCAATGGCTTAGAGCAACTGCATTACGCAGATCTTTAAAGGGCATGTACACAAGACATTCACATGCAAGCAGAGAGCACATGAGAGCACAGATAGTACACTGGGAGTGTGCGATCCACCTGACTGGTGTGTTTTTGTAAAGTTTTAATAGAGGTGTATTGTGGGTTTGTCTCACCTATGAGGTTTGTCAAAGCCTACTTAGTCCCTTCTAACTCCAGCACCTGCAGTCTGAATAAGCCACTCAGTTATTACAAGCTTAACACCGGTCCATCCCTAAGGGATGGTGTGCTGACACAACAGAGATGACTCTGCATATTTCAGCGGCATCAATTCATGGGTTGGTTGCTGTCTGTGCTGTCGCCCATAGCGATGTCACCTACAATTACTCTCCTCTACATGGTGAGTCAGCGACGGACTCCAACTTAGAGGGCTACTCTTGAAACCAACACTGTGCAGCAGTGATATTACTCATGCTGAATCAGGCAGACCGGACTGGACAGCAGCCAAACAACAGACTCCTAAAAGTCTCAGTTTGATTTCTTTTGAGAAAGGCAAATTATTTTTGTGGGTTTGTTCAGATGAACTGCACTGCACCGCAGAGTGTTGTGGATAAAAAATCGCTGCAATTTTTTATGTCTTTTTCAAGGGTATGCACACATGCGTGCATTGTTAGAGGTCACAAGCGAGGGGTAAATCATGCGGTGCAGGAGATAAAAATCCAGGCCAGCCAACACAGCATCAAACCCTCGTACATCTGCATCACAAGTCAGCAGTCGCTACATTGTGTGCATTGTGCGTTGGCCTGTGTGTGACCACCACTGGTTTATCTACCCTTCAGATACAGAAGAGAGAAGTAAATAGTCAATAATGGGATCATTGTGTAAATCTGCTCTCTCATGGGAAAAATGTAGGCGGTGGTATAAAAAGGGGAATGGAGAGAATCTGAATCATTTACAGATTGTGACCAGTTAAATTGTTCCTCTGATGGTCCTGTTTCATGTCAGGATGTGACAAATGAATGTTGTGAGCAGATACATGTTGGAGAGGTCTTGGAGGACCAGGATTAGACCATAGTCTATCAAAGACAAAGAGAGGTTTCAGCCAGAAAACCAATCCCACTCAAAATAGTGAGTATTCATGAGATAAAGTGTTGCTGCTCATTTGTCACATCTTTGCAGTGTGACAGGGGCAAAAAGAAAGACACTTACATGCTGCTGAATGAATGAAAGATAGTCCCTTGAGGTTGTCAACATCACATGCAGGGAACATGACAACATGCGCCTCAACGTCACAGACGATCATTCAGTTTTAGGTTTCTTAATGGAAACTCTGACATAACAAAAACCTAAACAGCTTTCAAAAGCACTTTTGTCAGAGACCCTTTGTGCCCGTTTTGAAGTGCTAAGACTCTATTAATTGTCAGATGAGATCAGGAACAGGTAGACTGCACTTGTGAACGTCAGTTTCGCCTCAAGCACTTCGGGAACAATGAAACACCGGAGCTGTAACTCTAACTCATCTTCCGGAGAGCAATGTTGACATCAGTTCTGCATGTAAAACATCTTGTTGTGGAGGTGTTTGAATTTCACATGCATGAGAGGCAGAGGCAGAACCATGAGGTCATGAGGAAGAGGTAATCGGTGTGTTGTCTGATCACAACGTGAGATCTTTGGGAGGACAGGACGATGTTTTGTTCAACAAAAACCAAAGATTTATATGCAGAAATACACAAATTTGAGAATCTGTAAGCAGCTTTTGTTTGAACAATGCTTCAGTGTGCAGATGCGATAGCAGCTCTGTGAGGCTGTACTAACCCACAGAGCTAAATGCCAACATGTAATGTTTGCCCGGTTTGTCATCTTATTTTTGTGTGTCAGCATACTAACGTACTTACAGTTGCTGGTGTTGGGAAGTTTCTAGTTGTTCAGATATCTGATCACAAAACAAGTATTATAAACATTTAATGTTTTAGATCGAAAGTCAGTGGACATCAAAGGGGAACAGGAATGTCTCTATGGAAGATAAAATTTGGAAAGTGGTCAAAATAAATCCTAACCCTGACTAAGCTGTTTTACCTTAAATGCATCACGACGTCCTGCATGCTTCCTTTTTTGGATTTCTTTTGCCCCTTTCCCTAAAAACAGTCCACCACTGGTGTCACTAGAGAATTCATCCTCTGGGGAATATGAATATAAAACTTCGTGTTTATTTACCAGTCTTTTCCTGTCCTTTTCCCCTTTGCTTGTGTCCGTCTAGACTTGTGTGCTTCTGGGCATGGCCTCTGGTTCCCACTCTCACCTGTCTTATCATTACAACACCCGTTTCCCATCATAGAATCAACCTGCACAGGATAAAAGACCGGCTTAGGCTTCCAGACAACAACGCTATGGCCGACTTAATGTATTCTTTGATTCTTTGTTTTGTGTCTTTTGATATCCGTTAACCTTGATCTCCTTGTGTCTCGGGAAATCTGCCAGGCAGTCCCAGCCACGTCCAGCCCTGTCTCCTGTTTTATGGATTCTTGCCAAGACCAGCCCTGCAACGTTTTGGATTTCCTAACGGCAAGATCTCGACGTGCCATCACCTCCATCCACTAATGTTCAACACAATGAATAATTTGGGATTGACGGACATGTACAATTAATTTATGATCAAAATAGTTGGATTACAGCAGTCAACTAACTGATAACCAACTAATCACAAACGGATTCGTCATGTTTTACACACACTTTTTCCTGCGTGCAGTGTACAAGTTTTCTTATTAACACGTTAGCTTTTCTGTGTCATGTATCGGTCTAAAACAACATTTTCTAGGTCTGTATCAATACAGCTGGTGCTAATTGTTGATACACACAAACAAACACTATTGATTTAGTTTTCCTTTTCTCATTTTCTGCTGGGATATTGCTGATTGTGCTAGTTTCTCATGCCAGTCAGTTGATAATCACGTGTCATGTTTATCGATGTGCATAGTGATTTATTATCTGCCTGGTGGCCATGCACTCGTGGTGGCGCATCAGTGATTCTTGATGAGACCTCCTCCAGTATGACACCTTTTTAGAAAAGCTCTTGTTCTATTATGTTTGCTATTTTTATGCACTGCGGTAATCAGAAACAATTCCTCTCATCGATGTTACACAGGAATAACACAATCAATAAGTGTAGTTGCTTTGCACTCTCTTTGACCTTTACACCAATAAACATTTGCTTCCCACACCGCAGGCAGCTTTTTGGCAACAGTTGCAATTACATAAGTGAATTTTACAGCTATATTTTGTGAGTAATTCTTTTGTTTGTGGGCTTTCAACATGTTACATAAATCAGCTTTTATTCAAGGACACTATTTTTTCTTGTTCAGCACTTGAATGATCTTGAGCTCTTGAAAGAACAGCACGCTGAGTTCCTCTATTACAACAATGTGAACGCATTAACACTTACTTTGTCAATCTACCACTTCCTCCTGACAACAAGGAAGCTGTACGGCTGCTGTTCATGGTTCTTACCTTGGTGTTGACTCTTTGTCGATTAAAACACAGAGGACAGAACCATAAAAAGCTACTCCAATTCCCAGGTTGCGTTCCTTGTGAACATGAAGTGACATTATCATTTCAAAGCACTTGTACTCATCAGACAGAGGATGATTATAGCACAAAATGTTCTTTCATTTTCAATATCCGGTTTGAGCAACTCATAGGTTCCACACAGACACCTCTGGTTTCCTGTTTCCATCACACAGGATATATCAGTATGGTCTGGCTGCATCTGCAAGTGGTTTAAGTCAGTAAATATTTGTCATGTAGTGAAGTGAGTAATTTATATATGCATGACTACATCAGCATCATTCCATATTCTGAGTGTTGATAGTGACAGTCTGGATAAAGATGGATATAATGCTGGAACTGACTGTAAGTCGCACATCATGTACAAGTGACAGACAGCAACTTGTTTTCTGTGAAACTGTGTCATTCAAAGAAACCGTGTGGACTGATAAAATCTCCTCAGCGCCTCCTACACTAACGAAAGTCCTTGTGTTTGTTTAACACTTTATCTTAATCACGACTGATTGTGAGAATGTCCAGTTCAGAGAGATGTGCCTGTTCCTTCTGTGAAAGACGTCTGTTTTCATGCTTAGCCTTCAGTAAATGTATGCGGCACAAGGCTCCTCAGACAGCAGCGTACAACTTTATACTTCTACTTCAATGCATCTCAGAGGGAAATGTTTCACTTTTCACTTTCCTACGATTGTCTGACAGCTTTAGTTACTTTTCAGATTACAATTTTTCATTTTCTTTAGATTTTTTTTTAGCATTTTCACCTGAAGAGGCAGACAGAAAATGTGATAAGAGCGTTTGAATCTGAATTTTGTGATAAAGTCATGGATTAAGTATTTCTCGCTGTGTGTTAAGAAACATTTTTTTGTTTCTTAAGCTAAATAAACTACTCAAAAACCACCATACAAAATATGTCACTGAGCTGAACGCAGGGCTTTGTAGAGATATGTGGTTCTACAAATCGACCATGATGATTTAATAGAATAAGATGCATTAGTGTAAAATAATCTAGCAGTTTAACAGTATATGAAGTAGTTCAAATAAACCTTGAAGATCTACAGGAGTAATGTCCAACAATATTACTTCAAAAACTTCATATATATTAGTAAAACACTGACAGGGAAAATGTAATACTAACTCTGAATCGTCTTCCTCAGAGGCTTTCCAAACCCTAACCACTTAGACTGTGGACCATTCCAGGCCCACAGCATCCAGTTTACATGCCAGTTTTGGGCCTCATATATCCTCGACCCTAACCATTTGTAACTTGGGGAGCCTTACCGATATGTTCTTGTAACTCTAACTACTTGGGCTACTTTGTCCATACTCTGAGCCACTCCGGGCCCGCAACATCTCATCTACAGTACAAGGCAGTCTCTGACCTTACCATGGGCTTCTTGTCTAACCCTAAGTACCTGAACCGCAGGCCACCTGAAACCAACATCATCCAGTCTGCACTCGAAACATCCTCTACCTTAACCCTAAAACTTCTGTAGAATGAGTACTTACTTAAGTAATCTTTTACTTGTACATGTAGAGGATTGTCTTTACAGTGTAGTATTACTACCTGTACTTAAATAAAGGATCTCAATACTTCTTCAACCCCTCGCGAACAGTAGACGACTTTGTAAAATAAAGCAGCTGATCTGTTTCTTTTAAAAGCAGAGGGGATTTACTGAGGCAGGAGTCCTCAATTAAACCTGGTGATGGATACTAGCATTAATAATTCAGCAGTCTCTCCAAAAACTACCAAAAAAAAGAGATCCTGCATTATTTAAAGGGCACACTGAATTAATTAGAAATATGAATTAATGATGAGATTATCCTGAGCATTCAACTTAAATCCCTGGCAGTATCACTCCAGCAATCAACGGACAAATCCGTTTTTATTGTAGATTTTACAGACACACACACACACACACACACACACACACACACACACACACACACACACACACACACACACACACACACAAATCTTCTTGGAAGACTAGACTGTGAAATCAGCCGCGCGTTGTAATTGTTATTCAGGTAGTGTCTCAATGTCGTGGATGTGGCCCGGGGTAGTATTACCGGAGACCTACATCTTTCAGTCACCATAAAAAAATAATGATTCTTTCACTGAGTTTCATTTGATCCTTCTGACTCTGCTGCTCTGCCGTATCTCATTAGATACATCTGACACAGTTTGGGATGTTTTGGGCATTAGTCTCATTTCCTTAACTGTAATATCAGTGTCACACACGCGCGCACACACACACACACACACACACACACACACACACACATGCACAGTGTTTCATCTTAAACACAATCACACTATGAGAAAATCTGATGATGCTTGTGTGAAATTTTTCGCACGGCGATAAGGATCTACATTAAGTAGAGATTTGATTGTTTTATTAGAGAATCTAATTTCACATTCCTGTACTGTGTGAAAAGCTAGTGTGCAGATACTTTTACCAGCCAATATAATAAGATACCTCCTTCTGTTTAAAGGCCAAACTGCAGACATTGACTAATGTCAGTGATCAAGTTGTGACACATGGTTTCAAGCAGCTTTGTTGCAGTCCGTCCTCCCCCATGTCCACCTCTTCTTTTATGTCTGACTTGTATTATTAATGAATGCCGTGTGAATGATGAGACAACAACAGTTGCGTGTGTTTCTTTGTGTCTCACAGAGATAGCCTTTATAACCTCAATATTGGAAAAGGTTTTAAAAGCAGACTGTGGAAAATATTACTTCAACTACTCTGTAAATGAATTAAATATGTTTGTATTAATCTGAGTCTGTTTGATGTCAAACTGTTAAACTATTTATATTAAATGAACTTTTTGAAATACCAATTTAAATATGTCACTTTTGAGCTTTTTTATTTAAATGTGAGATGAATCGAAGACGTTTCATTTGCTTTCATACATTCAGAGAAAAAAAAAAAACCTTTACGTAACTTTCCATAGAAGTAGGCAAGTTTGAGCAAGCACGCCAAAACCACAAAGTTAACAGTATTACAAAACACTGCTGCAACATTATCCCTATCTGAGAAACTAACGAGACTAGAGGGGTCTAATTACTTCATGTGTTGTGGAAACTAATTGTGATGATGCTTCCCGATCCAAAACCAATTTATTGACTTTAACACATTTGCCAATCCCTAACCTACAGCATTAACCTACTTTACAGAGGAGGATTTTCTTTCTGTGCTCGTTGAAGCGTTTGTTTGTTTTTGAACGGCGTGTAACAAAAACTCATTCTGGTAATTGGGGTTTGTGTCTCTTTAGGAAATTGCAGGGTGTCAAATTGTTTAGCTGGGCTCAGAACACCAGCCCTTTACTGATAATTATACATCACTGAAAATCACACACTCACCTACAGACAGACGTGTCCAAACTCATGGCAATAAACACACACAATGATCTTAGGTGCCTTAATGTTATCGCCTTAATTTTGTTTAAAATAGCTTTTACAGGGGGAAAGTCAGCACTTTCTGTTTTTTATTAAGACTGGATAAAAAAAATATATAGATCTGGAGTCAGCTGTCAAATGGCAGCTCAGTTGTGTCACCATCATCCATTTTGAGCATGCCCAGGAGAGTTGACCCACTTCATGGTGCAATCCATCTCTGTGACATCCTCCTTCACTTCTGTCTTTTCCTGCCACTGTCACCATAAAAAAATCTGCAGGACCTCTAAAAAGAGGAAAACTTAATTTCTATTTTTTTTTCTCTACAACTGACATTAAATTGCTTTTTATTTTGTAACTTGCATTATGTAAATCACTCATCCTTTGTTTTTCTTTGAGAAGAAATGACAGAGAATTTTATATTTTATTATATTTTTTGGTTTCACAGTGGCACCGATTTACAGACTGAACCAGACAGGAGCCTCAGACTCATTAGCTTTCCTGCTGAAGTCTCCTTCTTATCTACATAACATGAACACACGTCCTGTCCTTAGCTTGTTAAACAATCGGCCGAACAAACATTGACGCTAACATCAGGCTAGATAAGACAGATAGATAGATAACTAATAAGTTGCTCAGCTGCAGAACAGCCTGTAAATGTACCTGTGATGTTACTGTCCTGTTAGATGCTGGTGTGGTGCTTACTCGAATACCGCAAACATCACGCTGTCTTTCCAGGATATGTAGGCTGCAGTGCAAGTATCCTGCTGTCACTCAAATTCAGACCAGCTGAGACCTTTTTACTTTATAATAATAATAAAAAAAACTCTAACAAAACATTAGAAATGACAGAAACCTTTGTTTTTGCACAGTTTTAGTCTCTCAATCATGATATTGCTCTTGGTTGTACACACAGATTGTGGGAAGTCTAAAAAATATAGGCGAAGAATAAACTGGACACATTGTTTAGTTGTGCTAGAGGATTCAGTAGTTTGAACTCTTCTTAAGGTGTCCCTCATGGATCAATCAACACTGAGACCTTTACTTTTGAGTTGTTCAAAGGCACACAGACCAGCCCTTTGCAGACAAGACAAACTTGTGGTATTGATTTATTTATAATCTGTAACCTCACAGTTAGATGCCACTAAATCCTACACACTGCATTTAAGGTGCTTTAAGTTAAACAAAAGATAATCTCAGTTACAAGTACAAAGTTTATATCCGCATACTAATCTTAGTCATCTAGTACAAGCATATTTGTCATTGTCGACTGAGATGTCATTATATGAGTGCTACAAACAAGTAAGGTTTTTAAGTGTAGCACTTTCCATCTGAAAAAAAAATAAATGAATATGTTACAAAAGGTTAATAACAGGCTGCAAACAAGGTGACCATATTTGGTAAAAGTGTAGGGTAAAAAGACAGATTGAACTTGCATGGTGATTTACAAAAATCAATTTAAATTGAATAAAGGCGCACACAGCACAAGTCAAAAGAGGTGCAAATGTAGAAGGACATGCACAAGATTAATCAACCTCAGGGCCAAATTCAATTCCCCGCCAGCTTTATAAAAGCAGCCTAGACATATTGAAATTGCCGTGCAACCTCATTAGGTGCATGGTGCATTCAAAGACACAAAGAAAAAAAGAAAAATGTGGTGATACACAGAAAGTATATTAGAAATTCTGGGAAATAAAGGACAAACTGTCCTTATATGCATGCCTATGCCAAAATCCAATGAAATTCTTCACGGGAAGTTCCTTTGAATGAGCAGCAGCCATCTCCAGGATTCACTCACTGTATCGAAGTCATTATATGGAAAACAATCAGAGTCCAAACCTGCTCATATTCAGCCTTGAGCTCAATCATGAGACCTTTTGATGACATACTACATATGTCTGTACGTACTGTATGTAAATAAGCCAATTCACTAATCCAAAAGAGGCACGGCAAAACAACATTGGCCACAAGTTAAACATTATGAATGGAAGAATATTCCTGTCAAATATATCATCACTAAAATACACAGTCCATTAGATCCACCAGGTGGTCACTAGTGAGGATAAATTGCCAGAAAGCACACAGTGAACATGATGTCCTCACTGTCGCTTGAAAAGAAAACTGACTCTCCATATGCAAACAATATAACAGCAGTTCATTTTACAGAGAAAGGCCAACTAATGCCGTGAGCTGTGGCCTCATTACCAGCAGGGGTGAGCTCTATTTAGGGGCTGCCTGTTATGTATGCACATCCCAAACAGCTTGAAAGAAAGCTAAAAAAAAATCCTCATTAAACAAAAGCAACTGGTGCAGCAGGGGTACACTGCAGCATGCGAGCCGCAAAAGCTCATATCTGCATATGAATAGTTGGCAAGATATACGCATTAGCATTTTAATGGGTTGAAATGGAAAACATAAATAAACAAATATGCTTATTCAGACATAGTGGACAAATCCAGTCTGCATAAAAATAAAGACTGCTATGTTAAACCTTTGAATAGGCTGAGCATATGATAGTGGCTGAATTCATTCAAAGCCGGTGGGATCCAAGCTACCAGCAGTTTACGTCCTTATCCTTTGCAATGTCGACACGAACCTTTGAACTTTTGTTTTACATGTTTTTCTTTGCTGATTGCAGTCGATATAGGAAACTGTAACCACGCTGACCCTGAAGACTGTGCAGCTAAATGCACATCAAATAAACCACAAAAGAGAGCAACTCTATCATGGCCACTGCAGTGAAGAGATTTGTTACTACAAAGTAAAATATCTGCTTCATGCAAGTCAGCAACTACAAAGAAACTAGATAACTGAGTTTGATCAGTGAACCCAGGAACAGCCCTGACTATATTTCACACGTTTGTGAAACTAATGGATTATATTGGAAAAATACAGCCGATGATCAACTTGCTCATGTCAACTGACACCAAGATCGACTACAACAGATATCTGATCTGATGAGCTGTTGAAAAAATGACACCACTACCACGAGGCCACTGGAAAGAGATTGACAATTATATGTTGTACCGTACATAATGAGAGCTAAAAGCAATTACGTATACATACACGTGATGTTAATCATATTTTTTATAGGTTATTGAATATTAAAGAAATGCATTAACCATGTCCATGCTTAATAATATGATATTTATGATAAATGTGGTAGAGTGAAAAGTCTAATCTAAGTCTGATCAAACATCAACAAATGTATCATTTGAAAAATACAAAATATAAAAATCAATAGAAGAAAAGAAAAGAAGAGAAACAAAGATAAGCTCAGGCCAAATGATCTTCAACACGAACACACTAGGAAAGATAAGCGACTATATGTGTACTACATGCATACTTACAGTGTATTGTATACAAATATAGATCTGTGTGAGCATGCATGGCTAAATTTATAATCACATCACCTACATGTACCTGAACGTGTACTGTATAGTTCTTACAGAAAGTTTATTGAGGTGTTGTATTATATTTGATATCAACAGCCCCAATAAAAAAGAGCTCCAGAGTTTCCTCTGAGAGTTTTATTAGACTTTTTCTTGCCTTGTGAAGTTCTTCCTTTTTTAACAGTTAGAGTTTCTCTCTTTTCAGTACTGAACAGACATTCATGCAATACGACAATGAAGTAGAATAGCATTCAAGCTCCATTCAATACGTTTCAGTCGAGTGCATTGTTATGAATTGATGTATACCCAACAGAAGTGATATCCATCCCGAGTGCCGCAGTCATATCACACTCGTCATTGTGTATATGGGTGAAGTGATAAATGATGAGGTTAAACTCTCCTCCTTTGATGTAGCGCTTCACATCATTCTCATCACCACACCCGGGATGAGTAGCAGTATATAATCAACCTTGATCTCTGCTTACTTTACTTTATCTTTGCACGCACACACTCACTTCAAAAAAGATGTCATCATCCTCTCACCTTCAGACGGTACACTGCAAGCAAAAATGAGACACAAGAGAGTGCAGGAATAGAGGGACAACATGGCAGAGGGAGTAAGAGGAGCTTTAAATTCTCACAAGAGAGGGCAGAGGGAGTAAGAGGAGCTTTAAATTCTCACAAGAGAGTGAAGATTTTACCATTTTAAGTACGTTCACATGTAGTTTGCCTGTATCTGTATATGCTGTGGGTACGTAGAGCAGTGACAATCTGATACATCAGTGCAGAATTTACTTCAAGAAAAAAATCAAACGAGATCTGAAACAGCTCCAAAATGAGGTTCGGCTGCTGTTTTTAACTCTTTGCCTGGCACTGATAAATGTCTTCACACCCCACAACAGGAGTTAGACAGTGACCCATCTCCCCCTTCATTGCCCAGTCAGACCCACAAACACTTACCCTCTGCCATGTATAACCATTAATTTACTGCCCCTTGGGCTTCACTGTCCATAGTTATTGATCAAACAGCGCTCCCAGCGCTAATTTAGTGCCCGTGATACATTCTGTCATGAGGGAAGCAGGAAGAGAGTATTGATTAACGTACAGTTCTGCTTAGGGCGCTGCTGCAGCACCACTCTATGACATGGATCTAATTAACTTCCAAACCTCTTAAAGCACTGCATTCAGATTTGTCGTGGCTCTGCTCTCACTTTCTGCAGCGTGCAGACCACACTGAGCTGGTCTTATGAGAGCTAGTGTTAGATGTAGTTCAGTATCTCGGTGCAAATATCTATTCTGATGCATATGCATGCATGTATATACCTCCTGGGTTTCTTGGTACGGACTTTTGTTCAGTTTTTCCTCATTTAATCAAGCTAAACTAGCTTTAAACAGAACTGCACTGAACTTATTTTATTTGAGTTTACAGAATTGCTTTGAACTGAACTGAATAATATAAACTTAAATCTGATTAAAAGACCACGCTCTAGTGAGAATCATGTCCATGTTGCAGCACCGTGACTCAGACAGGGTGTCAGGCAGAGGGAGTGTGATCTGGAGGGACGACAGTGTGAACTTCCCATGTGTTGCCAGTGAGATATAAAAGGAGGCCACACCATGTCAGTTATGGGAAGGTGGTGCAGGGATACACACTGGGTAGAAAGGGGGAAGAAATCATTGTGGTCATAAAAGCTGTAATTGTATTAGCAACAAGGTATTTAAAAAAACAAGTGCAGGAATATCAGAATATTTTTTCTTTACAGCTGACCACCTGAACTCTGAAGTTAAAAAAAAGTGAAAATCATTTCCAAATTTGTGCTTCAGGTATTTTATTGTATGAAGAGGGGTATATTTCATTATCCTAATGAAGCCGTTTAGAGCCTTCGGGCATATTTTGGTTTCTCTCCTCAAAGTTAACATATTTTGGAAGTATTAGATTATTAGCATTAGACTTTCTTGTAATTAAAATGAAAATTAACCAAAATTAACCAATTTAACTATGTTAAAAATCGATTTATAGTGAAAATCAAATAAACAACAGTACTGAGTCCACGTGGGCTCCTAAATGTCTAGCCACTATAGAGTTAAATAGTATGAATAAAGCATTTTGTCTGTCAGCTTGCTGTTTAAGTCTTAAATTTTCTCTTTGCTTATATATTTTGTGGCCAAAGCACTGATAAGATAATTGATTTCATTTATATGGGACCTCCCTCACATTTACTGCTGCTATACTGCCACCCAGTGACTCTGAGGTAGTAATGATAATACAAATATCTGTAGACACCAGTGCAAAAATGAAAGCTTTTTATTTGACATAATGTTAGACACCACAAATCATAATACAGTAAAAAAAAAAAAAAAGTAAGAAACATACAGTCATTAATATGAAAAATCAACATACGTTAAAGAGAACATGAAAGATGAAAAATAAAATGTTTTATTCTTGCTCACTTACAAATATATAGTTATTTTGTATAAAGTTCATGGTTATTGTGTGTGTGAATGTGAGACATCAGAGCACTGTGATGTGTGCTTTGTGAGAGTATGAGAAGATATCTGCAATGAGGGAGAGGCATTTCCGTTTACATGGAGCAGGTTTTCATTCAGCCGCAAACTGCAGCAGCTGATCAATAACGTTTGTTTGGTTGAGATGAAAACCAAGTACTCAGCACATCATGTTTGCCCACCTCCTGTTTTTCAAATAATCCTGACTTTGAACATTTCTAAACACAATTATTTAAAAGCATAATTACATTAATAACCCATTACGATTTGAATTTTAGTCCAAATACAAAAAAAAGAGAGTAAACTTTGACCTATTATGTTGTAAAAGTGATTCTAAATCATCTTTTAAACTTGTAAAACAATGCTGCTTACAACAACATGTATAGTATGGAACATCAAGTTCAAGGTTGAGTAATTAAATATAGATTATCTAAATAATAACAATATGAAATCATGAGGCACTTAAGGCAGGTAACATTAATGAATATTTAAGCCCCAGATTCATTATTTTCTACAGGTTAGTTTCTTGCACAGGTATTGAAAACACATACATAACTGGAGTGACTGCATTTTTACCTTTAATTGAATGATAAGGTGCAAAATGCATGTGCAAAATGCATCTTCAGTGGTTTCTTGCATAATTTTTAAATCATATATTTATAATTCAGATCATGTGTTCAGTACTTTGGATAAAAGGCACTCATAAATGAGGGTTTGGTTGGTTTCTAGTAAGACAGAAAAGGCCAATAATGCACTGTGGGGCCTGACATTTGACTCAATTCGAGTGTATGAGATTGTGTACTCTCTCCTCTGGTCATTTCCAGTTGAGGTAGATTGTCTACATAATACATTAACCCAAAGCTTTTACAGTCCCAGCACTGACTGAACCCTGTGCTACGAGTTTAAACCAACTCGTCCTGCTCTCAGAGACAGAAGATTAACCTTTACAAAACATTACTCAACACTATTGTACAAAAGTTAAAATAAATGTTTCCACTATAGTGAACATTTTGGTCTCTGTTAAAAAGATAAAAACAGTCAGTGATTAACTGCATGTTTTGGGCCAACGGAATAAGAGACTCAGAATGGAGAGTTACCAGATAATTGTTGCCCTCCTGAAGATTATCTGCCCTCATTAGCCCAATTTAGCTTATAGATGCAGATGAAAGGCACTACTTATAATCTCTAAAACTCTTGTGAGTTGCCTGCTAGAATATAGTTAAAAAGAAAAAAATATTAAAAATAATATTAACTAATTCCTCAACCTACAAAGAAAAATGTGAAATCTTAGCACAGTGCATTTGAAAAGAGAAATCCACAAATTGAAGTACAGTACATGTAAAACATTTCAGTTAGTAAATTCAAATAAAAATGTGCTTTGTTCATTTCAGCACTTCTGCTTAGGTGTCTTTAAATGTTTTTGTTTTGTTTTTTAATCCAAGGTTGTTGGTGTTGTGTTCAAGCACTTAGTAAAGTAATGGAAATCACATGATAAACGTTTATGTCATTGTCTGCATCTCCCTTTTCGTCTTTCTCCGTCACAAGTTGTGTCTAAGTTCAGAGTCTGCCTCCTCTGAAAGGGGTCAAGAAAATGTCTGTCTAGCATCTCGGAGGTCAAAACTAATGACGCATTCAGGCAGTCCACGTCAATCCTGAAGTCAAACATCTCTAAATTTTGTGCCCTCGAATGGTGAATGATGTGCCAGAAACAAGTTTCATAACACTTTAGTTTAAATAGCTCAGACGTTTCGGCTGACCAATCAAACAGAGCAAACTTCTCTTTTTCTATTATATCTTGGGATTAAGAACACACACAGGCTGCTATCAAGAACAAACAGTGCATAGGTTTTATCTCACCTCTATTATTTACACATTGTGGTGCATTTTTTTATTCTATGCCAGGTAATGATCAAAATACCTCGTGAACACAATGAGGTTATTTGATGTTTTTCAGCTCCACGAGCAGATGAGGATTGCCTGAACGCTACATTAAACAAAAGAATGGCACAGTATATCATGGGTTGGTCCACAAAGATAACCACAAGGAAGGGTGCATTTACCTGCTGCATGTGGAGCCCCTCTGTGATGTATTTGACTGAGAATACAAAAGTCTACAGATGTATTAAACTAAATAGTTAATAAATTAATAAGTGATATACTCTAGACCACACAACATTATCACACATTGTAAGAGAAAACGTCACTGCATTTTTACTGATTAATCAACAAAAAGGAGAGGAAATAATCATTTATATTTATATCTTTGGTTGGAATGAGCACCTGCATGGTCACTCATATCTAAATTAAATTAACCTTCAGTCATTTGTCAGAATCTCATATTTTCATAAAAAAATAAGTGGCTATGTTTACCACAAATGCACTATGGGCTATGGGTCCATCCTTTGGTGGAACAAATAGTATAGAAAAGTGAGCGTTTGGTATGTACAGATGCACAGACATGGATTTAACTATATTTCTGGTCATATCACTGAAGTAAATAATGCTTCAGACGCCGGGTTGTCAAGGTTTTGTTTTTCCGGCAGGGAATCCTCAGCATCCAGATCTATTGTGGGGGTCATGGCTGTTTTAAGTCTCTGGGGGTTGGAGAAGGTAACATTTTAGAAGCAAACAATGGACTACTCCGTGAAACAAAAAATCCACAATGTCGGTCTGTTGGTTGACAGACTCATCAGCTATTGGATGGAGAAAGAAGCACCCTAATAACTCGATGATCCTCTGACTTCTCACCTAGTGCCACCATCAGTTAACATATGTGCACGGGTTGCTGTTAAAGTTGCTACAGATATCCATAATGCCCAGCGAATGAACTCTAATAACTTTGCTGATCCCTTGACTTTTCCTCCAGCACCACCATGAGACTGACATTTGAGTTTTTAGTGTCAGTCTTCACAGATATTGGCTGGATTATCATAAAATTTAGTGCACACATTCGGATCCCCTTCTGGATAAACTGTAATAACCTTCCCCTGACTTTTCCTGTACGCCTGCACAAATAGTCTTATTTATCCGTAGAGCTCTGCACATGCTTGACAGAATGGGCACATTAGGGAAGAAAACATAAGCACATTTACCAAGGGCATGGCAGAGGCAGCTGGGCAGAGTGCGCACTCGTACGGTAAAATGTGAATAAAAAACACTACCTTAGTGGAAAATTATTGCTTTTGCCTGATTTTTACAGTCATTTGTTTTAATAATGAATCTTTTACTCACCTGAAGAAATGAGCCTTTGTTGTTGTAGAGCTCATGAATAGCTCCAAGAGGGATCCACACTATGGAGACCAGTGAGACGAACCAGCCAACCCATTCAGCCCACAACGGGTAAGTGTACTTCCCATACTTAGCAGGAGTGTACTGGATGATGCTGGAGATCATTATACACTATGTAAGGGGAAAGGATAGGATTATATAACCATGATTATTAATATAACTGATAATCTGTGGTGATTTTATTCAGTTTTAACCTCACCAGCACCAATATAGGACAGAGCAGCAGCCAACAGAGACGAAAGTAGATGCTTGGAGTTTTTCCTTGCATCCTCTTGACCATTAAGGAGATTCTTGGGACTCCTAATGGAAAAAGACAAGTGCTGATTAAACATTTGGAGTAATCATGATACAAAGTTTCGTTTATTTAACCAGCCAATGAAAATCCTGGTGTCTTAGAGGTCTAAAGCTTTTACCATAAACAGGACATCTGTGTTTATGAGCTTTATGTGGATCTTACCAAAGATCCAGCAGACAGCTACAACTTCAAAGAAAGCCAGGATGATGAGAGAAACCACAGCAGTGTAGTGGTCCATCAGCTGAAATATATAGATACCTCCCTGTCCAAGAAGAGACAGAGTGAGACCAACATTACAAAACAACTGTTACCATGTAGGCTGGAACAACAACAGTGCTGCTGTTACATACTGTACCTTGGTAACATGAGGAAGCCCCAGGAGAAAGCAAAGGAAGCACACAACCAGGGTCAGCAGCTCTTCTCTCTTTAGGAAGCGCAGAACTTCACGACCAAACTCGTCTTTTATGAACGTTATGGCGACCTCAACTGTGGCAAACTGTGACACACACAAAACATTTGTTGTGTTTCTAATAGTAATCCCATTTGCTGTGTAAAAAGGAGTTTCTTCTTGAGATGTTTTTTTATATATATTTATTTGGAGCTGTGCAAAGAGCTGTGTAACCATGGCTACGGAGACGGTTGTTGTCAACCTACTTCCAAAGCTCCAAATGGAAAAAGTATATTTAACCATATAATGACAAGAGTGGCTTTATGTAAGTATGAATGTTCAATAAACAGACAGACAGCAGATTTTGTCCATCATCAGGTCAGAAAGTGAATTGCTCAATGTAGCACCACTGTGCATAAGTGCAGACTCACAGAGGCGTTAGCATGGCATGGGATCTAAAGCAGTTTAATGTGCCTGGAGAAATATATCTTTCAAGGTCATAATGACTGGTAACACTCCTACCTACAGATAGTTCGTACAGTATATATAGTATGTGTAACATTTGACTGTTTCTGTAGATGTTTAACAGATTATCTAAAAATATATTCATGAATATACCCTGTTTTTTTCATGGTCTGTGCTGTCCCTATAGTAAAAATAACATGTATGTTAATGTCAGTGTGCCAACCTGCCTTGCATTAGTACGAAATCGTATGTACAGATACATGTACAGGCTGCCTGTTTCACAAAACAGTCAAATGTTACAAATACTATTTATATAAACTGTGTAGACAGACTATTAGAATAAAGTGTTACCACAGTTACTGTCATTATGACTTCACAGGTGTATTTTTACAGGCACGATAAACTAATTTACATCCCATGTCATGCTAACACCTCTGTGAGTCTGTTTGTATGTGGATACAGTAAGTTAATTTGTCTTTTCTGTCTTCTAAAGTTGTGTATGCGTTGCTATGTATTTACTGTTTTCATTTATTGTGTATATTGTCTTGAGTGTCCTTAATAAAGTTATACTATATAATGATATATAAATCAGCTGAATTGTTGAATTTCAACTAATAAGCTGTTAAAATCTTACAAATACTCCACAAACAAAGTGTAATTGTACATTCATGCTCGTTAGAGCCTGACAGTCTGTTAGCTGTTTAGCAGCATTGATTTGTTCTGACCTCACAGATGTGCATGTGTAATAATTTCCATGGAAAGTTAGGTAAACAGTTACAGAGAAATAGACAGCTCAAATGCGCACAGAAGATACTTCTCAAATAGTTTCGCCTACATGAGTTGAGTAATGAAACACTCCCTTTGCCCTATTTACCTTTGAGTTTGATTTCCTGCTGACAAAGTGTGAGGGAAGAAAATATGCCTGACTTCAGTTTTAATGATAGCATGAATGTTTTCAACAAACTGTGCAAGAGTTGAAAGTCTTTGCTAAAAAAAAAAATACAAATTTAAATGTGCTAAGCTCCACTGCAGTGTTTCATCTTCACAATATTCTGTGTTTACAGGAGTGTTAAAGATGTTTACCTGGCTGTCCAGGCCCAGACACAGCAGCATAAAGAAGAACAGAGGGGCCCACATCTGAAAGACGGGCATGGTGGAGAGAACTTCAGGGTACACAACAAACACCAAACCAGGACCTGGACCATCATACAGGAAATGTGTTGTTACTATAAGATGCAACTATACACAAATGCAATAAATAAATGAGATATTATATGTTTATTAGTGAGCTTGTAGAGGTGCTGGTATATGGTTTTCGTTAGCTTTGGACAGAGCCACGTTCCAAGAGTTTGCATGCTAAGCTAAAAATGTCAAAATATTCCTTAAATATGAATGATTAAAAATATTGACAAGTTTATGAAATTAGGTGTCAAAATTGGGTAAAAATGAGCCGTATTCTCAGCTCCAGAACTGCCCACTCGTGGGAGCAGTCAAGCAGTCAAAAGTCAATGGTGAGGTCAGGAGGGAATAAAGTTATTTATTGACGCTTGGCCAAGGAGAGACACTCTCATGGTGCATCAAAAGCGCCTGAGTCGGTCTCACATTCTGCCGAACTCATGCTGGTGGATAGACTTTAAACCCCTACAGATAACACCACAAATACTATACGCCCCAATATACAGCCAAAGAGAATGTATTTACCCATGCAGCATATTCTAGTCTGGAGACACTGTTGTCTGTTTACGCAGATTGAAACATCAACGGCAAGCTATCTATTATGTCTAGGAAGCCAGCAATAGGTCTCTTTGACCCTGGCCAACATAGTGTTGAGATAGACTGACACCTGCTGTTCCCAATCAAAGCCAAACAATTAATACTGCCGAGGACCGCCAAACAATTAATACTGCCGAGGACCTCAAGGCCCACACATGACCTCGTGTAATCTAAGGTGACTGAAACGTGTCAGATGAGTTCAGAAAATGGCATGACTAACTTTGAAACACTCTGAGTAAGATGAATCCATCTCTATCTCTCTGCTAGAAGTGCAGGGGTATGGTCGGGGTGGCCTCAGCGTGTCACTGAGTCACCCTTCAGGACTAACTCCACATTTCAGTAATACAGTACATTGTTCAAAGTCTTTTCACATGTATTTTGAAAGAAATCTCAGAATTGCCTTTACACAGACTTTAAAACCAGACTAAACAGTTCAGCCCAGTCTGGGTTTCTCAGCTCAGTCGGCTTTTTTTCTGAACCAAATGCAACAAGTGGTCAACAAAAAAGAAATTCTCAGAATTCTGAGAATTTATTTTTTTTATGTGGCCCTAATCCTTTTCCGTAGTCAACGCATGTGAGGTTTAACTAAAGATTATATGAACTAATAGATGTTGCTTTGATGTGATGATCATGGGCATGATAGCTGGTGAAAAACATCAAATACACAATTGAACATGGTATCAAACATCGAATACACAATCATCATTTGAACCACTTATACCAAACGTAGCCAAACTTTTTCTAAACAGGTTAATTGCTAATAAGTAATAAGACACACCTTATCACACACCAACATTTGCATATAGTGTGTGATTACTAGTTTTTCCAGGTGTTTGGTTAATGGAGCCTGTTCACTCCTCATGTCCAGTACTATTATTAAGCCTGGACCAGTTCATTTGGCTTACTGCCAGTAATGAGGTGTGGGTAGGATTAGATAGTATTTCATGGAAAGACGTGTGTGACGAGACCAAACAACACAAAGCCCTGTGGTCACTAAAGAATGAATGAGTCACAGCTGCTATAGGATGATTGAGTACAGGATAGGTTTACCTTGTAAATAATCTCTTCACAGTATGCATTCAGAAGACCCGACTGAATTGTTTGTACATTTAAACATAATACAATGCTGTTGTTGGGGTGTGGCTGTAGGGATTATTATAATTTATGAAGCTTTGAAATAGATTAATCGTTAACTAACACGCAAATATTCCACCTGCAGGGTACAGCAGGAGTTACTGGCATCAACAAGAAGTCAGGAGTTATCACTGTGAGACGGTCCTGAAAGGTCAAAAGACTTTTGAGGTAGTGCTTCATAAAAGATGCAGGAGGCATACAGAAAATACACTATCAATTGGTGCCGCTATGTTTACACACTCATACTAAAACCAGACGTTGTGGTTAGGTCAGTCAGTGGAGAGGAAGTGCACAGGATGAATGGAGGATTTTAAATCTTTTTTTAAACTCTGAAGAAGCTGTCCTGTCTGGCTCGTCTATACGCCCTCAGAATAGTACTACAACTACTCATTAGTTAGTCATTAGTCTTCAAACAAGGAAATATGTTTACCCTTCAGTGTTATCTGACCCTGCAGAGGCTTCTGCCTTATGTACCTATCTTTTGTGTCTAGGGAGTGAGACAGCCCTATCCTCTGACCCTGGTTACCATAGTCATGGTCACAAGGGCATCTGCTTTCCATAACACAAACATACAGCAGTGGGTGCTGAACACAAGTTGTCTTTGTTTTTAAAAATGCATGAAGCTGCTGTTCAGGTGTTGTTTTAGCGTGAGCGAGCCGACAACCGTCTTGTATCAACTCACTCCTGAGCCAGACATCTGGCAGCTACGATTATGTGACTGCACTACACCACACGCACAATAAAACTGTGCTCATGTTTCAGCTACGTATGGCTATAAAATACTACAGCTACTTAAAGGGGCACTCCAGCGATTTAGCATTGCTCTGAAATACACAAGAGGCAATCAGACAGAAACTTACTTTTGTTCTCTGTTTCATTGAGACTGTCCCCACCTGCTAGATATCAGATCCTTTCAAACCCTACACATCCAGTTTTTGTTACAAAACTGAACTTCATGTGTATAATCAAAGAGGTGCCTCTTTAAGAAACTGTACATTTCCACTGTTTATCCTTAAGTGACCTGCACATGTCAGATACTCAGACCAGATGTGCCCATCTTGAAATCTGTCTTGTTTTTCCATGGAGACAAGACAAAAAAGCTCCCAGGAGAATAAAAACAGAAATAAACTCTTATAGCTGACTCTTACAGAGCTTAGGATCTATTTTCCTGTCTAACTCTGTAAATTTGTAAAACCATGGTGTCATTTAATGCATCACATCCAGTCCATGGTTCTGTCTTCTTGTTTAGATCCTTAAAACAGGACAAAGTCATGAGAGTGTGGTGCTGTGGTCTTCCCAGGCATGATGCTTACCATCTGTGGCTATGTTGTCCACTGGGAGGTTATGAATATGAGCCATGTAACCAATAGCTGAGAAGATCACAAAGCCAGCCAGGATACTGGTGAATGAGTTGGTAACTGAGACAATTAAAGCATCCCTAGGAAAGAAGGAAGACAAAATAATTTCAGGACAAAAAACTAGATTATGAAACAGGCGTTCATCATCAAGACAGCTGTCTAAACACAACTACAATGTAAACACGCTCTTGGTTTGCCAGAAAGGGTTGCACTAATTGGAAATGAAAGTGTCTCTGGCAGGTAAATAATGAAGGAGAGGGGAGGATTTCTGGTCTAATACCTGCATCCCACAGATAAGCTGAGGCTTTGATTAGTGCATACAAAACACCCCTCATCTCTTCTTGTTCTACATGAAACCAGTCATTTCAGCAGGACGTGAGTAGCTGAGGCGTATGGCCGCACAGTAAACACAACACATTAAGGAAGAGAAGACCAAAAATGGAGCTTCTTCTAAAAATAATTTTTCCACTCGCAGCACATTGCCATTCCTGGAATGATTTGTTTATTTATCTAGTCAATGAATAATTTGTACTTTTAGAAGTCTGCAACAATGCTGTTGGGAAACAATAGAGGAACCAACACTGCTGATTTTGACTGTTCATGCTCAACTTTCATATCACATTTTGCTGGAAAGACACAGTGCAGCTCTTCTAAATGGAGAATCTTAAATCTTTACCTGAGAATGTTGTTGTTGAACTTGTTGTAGCTAGCCATCGAAATCATGGAGCCAAATGCTATTCCAATAGAGTTAAATACCTGGGCGGCTGCATTAACCCAAACCTGTGATGGAGATACATGAAAGCATGAAGATTAACTTTAGTAACACTTTCTGCCTTGAATTTTTTCATAGTTGTCCATCTTCAAATATATATATTTTTGCTTTCTAAGGTGTACAAACTAAGTTCATTGCTGCAATGACTTCTTCTTTCCTCTTGCAGCTCTGAGTTTAAAGTTTGAACAAACACAAGATAGGAAAACATAGCTTTCGGTCTAAGAAAATATTAACACTGCTGTAGATTCCTTGCTGTCAGACGAGCCTCACCTTCACTTCAAACAGTTTGCTCCAGACAGGTGTCACAAAGTACAAGATGCCATTCTTGGCTCCGGGGAGCTGCACGTTATTAATGAGCAGGGCAAACAGGATGAAGTACGGAAATATAGCAGTGAAATACACAACCTGTGTGACACAAACAAGTGAAAAACAGAAACAAATCAATGGGCAGGTTTGTTGAAGTGATGTCTCAACATTTGGGCTACTGTGGCCTGTTTTCAGTAACATGGGGGAGAATGATTTGTGTTTTGATTTTAAGGAGATATCTCAAGGTGACACGGTGGTGTTCTGTGTGGAGTTTGCATGTTCTCCCTTGTGTCTGTGTGGGTTCTCTGGGTACTCCGGCTAATTGGTGACTCAAAAATAGGTGTGCGAATGGTCCCTGTGTGTCAGCCCTGTGATGAACTGGTGACTGACGACCCTGGTAACGATAAGCGGTTACAGAAAATGGATAAATATATCTCAGGCTGGCCTAAACAAGGTTATCCATCTATCCGTTTCTCATAATAATCTAATCCTTATCAGGGTCACAGGGTTCTGGATCCCAGCTTATACTGGATGAGAGGCAGGGTACAGCCTGAACAAGTTGCTAGTTCATCAAACAAACAACCTATAACGTGCATGTCTTTGGACTGCAGGAGGAAGACAGAGGGAGAAGTTTCGAGACAGTGCTAACCACTGCTTCACCACATTGCCACCAAACAAGGTTATTTCATCAAAATTTCCAGTTGAGGAAGTGATGTAAAGTTTACAGTATTACATGAACCTGTATAAGGAAGCTTGTATTTTTGGCAGGATTTTAAAGATCTCCTCTTGTCTTGTACGTTTTAGACTAAACTAGTGTGCAACAAAAGTATATGACACATAATGTAAAATATGGTGCATAAAAAGTGGATGAAACACTTTGAATTATAAGCGTCATCCTGAGAAAAACAATGACAGACTCCAGACTACAAACTGTATTCCTATAATCAGCACAAAAATGAGCAGTTACTGTAGGTTTGTAAGGCCTACAAACCTTCTCAAACAAACATTAGCAGAAAGTTTTCAAACCATGACCAACATTAACCATAATAATCACCCCTGTGCATAAATACATCTTGCAGAAAAGCCATTATTCTGACCTTGCCAGTGGATTTGACTCCTTTAAATATGCATAAATACACGATGACCCAGGATAAAATGAGAAAGCCAAAGAGTTCCCAGCGAAGGCCACCAGCTTCTTCAATGCCACTGCTTTTCTCCAGAAGTCTGTGACTGGAAAAAGAAAAAAAGTTATTCCTATTGTATCCTTTAAGCCACTGAAAGCTTGGTTATTTCTCTATACTATTAAATAGCCATCACATAATGAGTGAGTATTTAAGTTTAGGATTGGGAAAACATAATTATGTATTATTTATAAAGAGTTTAGCACACAGAAATGCAGCTAATCTGCTTTAAACCGACTGTGCGGATGAGGTTTGTTCAGATTTAGATTTACATGTTGCTAGAGATACAGAAAACATAAATACATAAATAGAGAAATCTCTCATGTGAAATAACCAAAACCTTGGCAGAAAGTCATGTTCACATAAGACCACCTTAATAAGTCTTCAGGCCAGTGCCAGAACTAGTTTGAATATATAGAAACAGCATATTTCTGCAGCTGTAAATGAACTGAACTCACTCGAAGAACTGTTGGCTGGCAGACTGCAGGTGGGTGTTGTTGCCTGGAAAACCGCTGGAACAGTTTCCGACAGCATTCCAGGTATTGTTGCAGGACATCCAGGGTAGACTCGCTCCAAATGAGTTGTACAAATAGTAAAATGCCCAGCTCATGAGCACGTTGTAGTATGTGGAGAACACAAAGGAGATAACAACTGTGGCCAGACCAACACCTGCAGTGACACATAAGGGAAGAAGTCACAACTCACTCTTTGTCAGCATATTTTGCAGGGGAAGGTAAATTATTTGGGCACAGGATTATAGTTCTATGTCTGAAATAAGAGCCAGTATCATGGATTAATCTCTGGTCAGTGGTGGCCAAGATGAAGTCAAGCAAACTCGGCCTCAGATAAAAGAAATTCCTAGAGCAACGGATTATGAATTCCACTGTGACCAACTGAACAAAGGTGAGATCAAAGTCCTCCAACAGATGTAAATTATTCAGTCTTTAAACACCTGTGGTTCTTAGCTGTGTTATTGGATTTCAGGTTGGGTACGCCTGTGTTTACCATATGTGTGTTTTTCACCTGTCTCCTCATTCGGAGCAATGACTCGGCAAAAAAGAGTGGCCTCTACAGCTCTATAGCTGTGGCTGTTTTGCTTGAAGACACTCCAGTGGAGTGGACAGGGAGGATCAAACCTGAACTATTTTAAATACAGGAATTATCCTCAGTATATATGTATATATATGTATAAACAGCATTACTTTTTGCACTCTCTGACACAACAAAAAGTCAATTTTATATTCTCAAAGATATTTCAAAGCAATATTTATTTAGTGCAGTATTTATTTAGTACAGTAAATGTCTGCCTGGAGCTAACAGCCAGCCAGTTTAGCTGAGCTTGACACTAAGCTGGAAACAGCCAGCCCAAAGGTAACGAAATCCCTCTAGCATCACCCTAAGTACTCACTAATTAACATGTGATAGTAGTGTGTTTGTATGTAACCAAGCTGTTTGTTTTTATTCCTGTTCCAAGTCTTTAGTCTAAACTAAGATAACTGGCTGCTACTGTACCATACACAATATTTCCAGAAATGTCAAACCTTCCTGTTCCTGATCTTTTGCATAATTTCATCGTTGCCATGTTTGTCATCTTTGGGATTTGAGAATGATGTTGCCCTCTGTTTTTCAGCAAACTTTGCTTCTGGAAATTAGTTTTATTTATAGTTGACTGGAATGTCATGCTCCACTGGAGTGCCATTATGAAAAACAGCTCTTTGTCATCATAATGACAGAACCAAGGGAAACCCTCTCTGAGCTCCAGGATCAGCTAAAAACCACTGTGTATGGTCCACACTAAGCATCCTTCCTTTGTGATTGCCTGTTTGCCTCTCTAAATCTACACATCTAACTCATATGGTTGACTGCTCCACTGGTACACTAGACACGCTCCAAGTCGAGTACTGATGCAGCATTTCTAACTGGCAAAACATTACGGTCTGCTGGACTCAAAAATAAGCCAGAGTACATAAAGATGGTGGGAATCATTCACGGCTATCCCCTCTTCTCTTCATTAGTTTATTATGCTGTCATACCTCAACTGTCCACTAGATACCCTCATGGAAACAAGTTAGACAAAGTCCTTAATTTGACCAATTATATATTTCTACATGTGAACATTCTGCAGTGATTTAAACATGATTATTGTGATAGATATCTGCGGGTGTCTAAATCAGGAGTTGCACAGGGAAATCATTCAAAAGAAGATACAGAAAAAAACTACCTGCTTGTGGAACTTGTTTAGCACAGAGCATTAACCAGGAAGAAATGAGCGATAAATCAAGGGAAGGACCCATATATTTTGACCGGGTAGATAATCTCTGTCTTTAAAGGAGATAAGAAAACTTTGGAGAAAAATCTTGAGTTAGAACAAGACAGGCAGCATTTTGAAGTTGTCAATCTGGTGAGCTGCTCTCTGAGTCAACACATTTCAGTTCATTCATAGGTTTCATTTAAAATGGTGCCTTTTTTTTCATAAGCACTCAAAAGTATTAAACACAAGTCCCTTTGTACTGATCTGCATGATGTTTTACAATTTGCTTTACGAACCAATGTGGACTATGAGAGCAGTCAACCACATTTGACTTAATTATCATTCAGATTATTAGATCAAATGTAACGATCATGGTCCAGTTAAATTCATGATTTCTCATGTACCGTTACAGTTAAATGTACAGTTACAATTTCAAGATGAAGAAGTCAGTGATTGATACGTTCACGCAACAAGTTCTCAGCCATCAACACGTAAAACAATTCATTTGTCAGACAAGGGCAGATTTCAATAATAGAAAATGTCAACATTCATCAGGATCTGGATTCAGATCTGCATTAAACATACAGACTTAGAGAAACATGGGACATAAGTGTTTTTGGAAAGCTGTGAAAATGTTAATGAACGCCCTATCCTGCAATAATAACTCGACACGTGGCCTAACTTTTACCAGATATTATTGAAAACCTCTTTGGCAGACAAACTGCTCACAAATTATAAAAAAGTAGACTGACTGACATTTACCAAAGGCATGTGTGTCATTTGCATGCAGGTGTGTCTGCATCCGAGGTATTTCACTGCATATCTCTGTTACAGAGAAAACTACTGTACTTTGTATTCACAGCATTTTCTTTATGCAACTGCCATCAAGACATTATGGCAGTGAGTAACATCAAGGCATCGTGGCTTTATCGGCCCTAACAGACTCTTCTGTTGACTGCTATGACACAGCTGATACAATTACCTATTCTTCCCAAGTTTTGTCTGCAAATACATAAAATATAAATACATAAAAATGTATCAGCCTCTCATGAAATTATCTGGTTTAGTTGAAAAGATGCTATTTATACCAGAAAAGTATACATACAGCTCCTGGACCTATGCCAGACTTTGCATACAAAAAAAACATTGTGCCCACAAATGAAAGGAAGACAAATGAAGGAAAATTCATCAGATATAGTTCATCCCCGTCACAACAGAGTCTTTTTGCCACTCACCTTTTAACAAGGGACAGATTTTGGCAAGTGCATGCACAGGCCCTAAACGAGTGTACTGGCCGATAGCAAATTCCATGAAGAGCAGAGGAATGCCACACAGGATCACCATGGTAAAATAAGGGATCATGAATGCACCTGAGTCAGAAGGACAGAGAGAAACAATTAGTGGCAGATACTTCTCGCACCTCCTAATTATGTCAGGTACATTACGTTATGCTGATATAGTTGTAGGTGCTTTGTCATTAATTGGACAACATATACAACAAGTTTCTGAGGTATTAAATATGGGAAACTGTTCAACTGTCAAGTTTAAGTCTCACTATCCTTTCCAACTTACTTTACAGCTTATGAATAGCTTGTACACACCACGTCAATTGAGTAAATGTATATGACTCACTGCTGAAGCTCAATGCTGAATGCTGCCAAAATGTTGACAGCAAATTTTGACCTTTTCAAAGTAGGTGCGGATGTGTTTGATTTCAGGTCTTACTTTCAGGGTGTGTTTGACATTTTTGCCCACGAGCTTAAGATGTAGAAATGTACAAATATTTCTATACCATGTTGAAACAGTTCCTCTCCCCACAGTCCAAAGAAGCACCCTGCCTCATGTTGCCTGACATTAATAATAACCTGTTGTTATAAAAATTAGGGTTACACAGCTAGTTGGATGTTTTAACTTATACAGGCCAGGGACAGGTCAGAGAGGTGACATCAAGATTGGGGACATACTGGCTACTCATTAGGTGATATGTTGAAGTAAGCTGTTTAAATGCATGATATGCAAATTGACTGTTAACAATTTACAGGGGTTGAGACAGCCCATCTTCAGGAAAATGTATAAGAACCAACTGTTAACGCTCCTCTGGAAGCCTTTTTCTCTGTGACTCCTTTAGTGTGTTGCACTGTGAAACGCTCCTCTTGTACAAGAACAATAAATTCAACTTAAACTTTGATGCTTTGAATCCGATTCTCCTTATTTAAGGGTTTTTCTTTAAAATTCCCGTAACACCTGTGATGGCGTAAACCTTGGTGGTTTACAGAATGGATGAATATTAAAGGAAAGTCTTTAAATATGAACTGCATTATGAAAGATATGCAGCCTATAGTGTCTTAACATTGGTCATGAATGAAACTGTTGGGTTTATGAAAAGGCATTTGTGTATCCTGCATGTGACTGCTCTTGCCAAAGGCTTTTTTGGTGATGTAATAAACTGAGTAACATACTTGTTTGTTGTTAATATTCGTATGCTGTATTTCATTTAAACTCACTTATATACAATCTATAGCAATTAAACAGCCTCAGCCATAAACTGTACTCTGTAATGTTCATTTTCTAACCTCATCATCATTAACCTCCATCCTAAACTATATATGGGTCTATATAATTGCATTAACACTTCTCGAAGTATTTTTTTTTTTTTACCTCCACCGCTGCTGTAGCACAGGTAGGGAAACCTCCAGACATTGCCCAGTCCCACCGCGTACCCCACCGATGCAAGGATGAACTCCAGCCGGCTGCTCCATGTGGGTCTCTGCGGCTCTGATTCCTCGCTCTTCTCGCCAGTCACTTTGAGATCTAAGGGTTTCAAAGCACAGTCTCTCTTATCAGATGACATCTTTGAATTTCTGGCACTGATCTCCATCTTTTTCCCTTATTAGAAACCCGGAAAACATCAAATCCGGTTACATATACTGAAGCAAAAGCATAAACTCGGCTCATATAAACTCTGATCCGGAGACAGCCAATAAATATCCTATGATGAAACGCACCAATAATACACTCCCTAAACGCCTGTTACTTAACAATAATTCATGATTTCCTAAAACAGCCAGGAGAGACTACACACACACAATGGCTGGCGACACGCACATGCAATCTGTCCCCATTGCAACCTACTCAGTGATGTCACATAAATTCAGCGACTTTCGGATACGCCTCTTTTCCAAAATGAGACGAAAAAAATGATGTGTCACTGCCATGACCTTGCAAAATTCCTGCGTTTGCATCGGTGACTTGAAAAATAAAGTTTTGAATCTTTCCACTGAATTTCACACCTACAGTCCAGTTACAGACATTATAAAAAATCCTGGACCAACACCACGCGTTTTATTCCACATGTGTTGCTTAAAAATAACAATAAAATCAAATTAAAAAAACAAGATTGCGTTATTTGATGTTTTCTTAGCTGAGATACTCTGATTACGAGTGTTTGGAAATTATACAAGCCTGACTTCCCTCAAATCAAAATATATAAGTAATCCCCGCATGTCAAAATAAGTTTGACAAGTTTAAGAGTTTGACATATGATTAAGTAAGAGCAATCACAATAACAGGCAAACAAATAATAATAGGTAGTAAGATAACAGATACGATTTTGTTACAGCAGCACACGGTACACACGGTAGAAAATGCAAAGATATTAACATTCGTTTGAGATTGAACAACCCCTGAAACATGAATGAGTTCGCCCTCACTTGCTCTCACTTGTTTTGCGTGGAATCCGCCTAACCTTGTAATACAGGTCTTCAGCTATCTGATAAAATGTCTTTTGTAAAAAAAAAAAACAATAGACCCAGAGCAAAACTATTACAAAAACAAAAAAACAGTGTGTACATTCCGTGTAAGACCCATTTTAGTCTGTTTACTGTACATACATTAACTTTATTATACATCAGGTTATATCACACCTTGGGGTGGCAGTAGCTCAGTCTGCAGGGACTTGGCTTGAGAAGAGGAGGGTGTGATGATTTAGTATGGATTCAGGTAGTGACTTGTTGGAGAGAGAGAGGTGCCAGTTCACCCTGTTTGGCACTGCAGAGGCGCCCTCGAGCAAATAAATTAAATAAAACTTGAAAAGGGTTTATTTGATAGAGACAGCTGAAGAGTGGCAGGAATGTGGGGAGAGAGAAAGACAGGGAATGACATGCAGCAAAAAGCCACAGTTTGACAACTCCTTACTATTTCTGCTTCCATTTTAACTATCTATCAAGTTGTCAATCTGATGAGCTGCTCTCTGAGTCAACACATTTCAGTTCATTCATAGGTTTCATTCAAAATGTTGCCTTTTTTTTTCATAAGCACTCAAAAGTATTAAACAAAAGCCCATCTGCATGATGTTTTACAATTTGCTTTCCGAACCAATGTGGACTATGAGAGCAGTCAACCACATTTGACTTAATTATCATTCAGATTATTAGATCAAATCTAACGATAGTCATGGTCCAGTTAAATTCATGATTTCTCATGTACTGTTACAGTTAAATGTACAGTTACAATTTCAAGATGAAGAAGTCATCAACATGTAAAAACAATGCATTTGTCAGACAAGGGCAGATTTGAGTGATAGAAAATGTCAACATTCATCAGGATCTGGATTCAGATCTGCATTACACATACAGACTTAGAGAAACATGGGACATATGTGTTATTGGAAAGCTGTGAAAATGTTAATGAACGCTCTATCCTGCAATAATAACTCGACACATGGCCTAACTTTTACCAGATATTATTGAAAACCTCTTTGGCAGACAAGGGTACAATAGGAAGACACACACATCTATCTATCTATCTATCTATCTATCTATCTATCTATCTATCACTTGTTTTGTGTGGAATCCGACTAACCTTGTAATACTGGTCTTCAGGTATCTGTTAAAATGTCTTCAGTGTTTGTATAAAACAAAAACAAAAAAACAATAGACCCAGAGGAAAACTCTTACAAAAACAAAAAAACACCTTGTGTACTTTTCTTTGTGTACATTCCGTGTAAGACTTATTTTAGTCTGTTTACTTAGCTCAGTCTGCAGGGACTTGGCTTGAGAAGAGGAGGGTGTGATGATCTATCTATCTATCTATCTATCTATCTATCTATCTATCTATCTATTTTCCAGTGGTATCTGCCTGCAAAATTAATCTCACAAAGACAACTTTACTGAGTTACAGACTAATAATTTGATTGATTTTTAACAAGCTGTAAAGAATATGTGAAGCTAATCAAACTAATTTTCTGATCGTATAGAAGAGTTGGATGTTTAAAGGTATCCTGTTGTGTTTTTAACCACTAGTAGTGCTATAGTGCAATGTTTTGGTTCCCCATTTTGTTTGTTTGTGATACAAGTTCTTGTTGGTTTCACTCTTTTCTGTTGGTTGACAGTTAGTGCCAGTAACGTGAAGAAGTCTAACAATGCACCCTCAAATGGAATAAAGATGAAAAATCATTACACCTCATGGATTAGTAAGAAAACACATCGACAGTACATGACTGAGTCTGGTGGTCATGCCCCCATTCATTCATAGGTTTCATTCAAATCTATGGGCTGCCATGCCATACAGTACACCTGGGTAGGTGAGGGTGATGAAGAGGAGATCACACCTAGATGCAACTAAATCCTGCACACTGGACCTTTAAATGTTCTTTTAACCAATCCTTAATGTTAGTAATGACAGTGTGAAAAAAAAAAGTTTTGAATCTTTTCACTGAATTTCACACCTACAGTCCAGTTACAGACATTATAAAAAATCCTGGACCAACACCACGCGTTTTATTCCACATTTGTTGCTTAAAAATAACAATAAAATCAAATTAAAAAAAACAAGATTGCGTTATTTGATGTTTTCTTAGCTGACATACTCTGATTACGAGTGTTTGTAAATTACACAAGCCTGACTTCCCTCAAATCAAAATATATAAGTAATCCCTGAATTATCATTCAGATTATTAGATCAAATCTAACGATAGATAAATTCATGATTTCATTCCAATCTATGGGCTGCCATGTGACAGTGCACCTGGGTAGGTGAGGGTGATGAAGAGGAGATCACACCTAGATGCAACTAAATCCTGCACACTGGACCTTTAAATGTTCTTTTAACCAATCCTTAATGTTAGTAATGACAGTGTGCACTGTGGTCATTTCAGCAGTAGGTGGCGCTCATGTTATTCCTCTTCTTGCCTGGGTCCAGACCTCAGTTTTCTCTCCTGCTTCCAGGTGCTTGCATTTGAGCCCTTCCGCTCTCCGTACAGGAATGTGTAGCCTGCATTACGTCAGTCATCCTGCCAGCGTCCGTCCAGGAGGAGTTTGACTTTTTTTTTCTCTCTCTCTCTTTCTGTGGAGAATTAAAGAGATTTGTGCGCTTTTCTCTCCCCCCTCCTCCCTCCTTCCCTCTCTGTCCTATTCCCAGTGTGGAGTCCAGCTTTGACGACGGGGGAGGAATGAAACATCACAGCTCTCCTGCTTCAGCATGAAAAGTTTGTAAGAAAAACAACAACAACAACAAAAAGAAAGAAAGAAAAGGGGGTTTTAAATCTCGACGATACTATTCAGAAAGTAGATGGAGGAACCAGAAGGTGAGGAAACTTTCAGGATGTAACTTTACACTGAGATTGTTTCCGTTTTAGTCTCGGTGATACCAGTGCCGAACATTTCTTTTTCTTTTTTTCTTTTTTTTTTTTGCTTTGCAGGTACAGATGGTTGTTACTGTGCGGGATGTGGAGGAAAAATTCAAGACTCGTTTCAAATGAAAGTCCTCCAGGACACCTGGCACAACGCCTGCTTTCAGTAAGTGTTTTCAAGTTCATGATTTCAAACACGCCTGTGTACTGCAGTGTGCAGTCATACTCTGATAAGTGGATGCTTTGTTTTCATAGACAGAAAAGAGTTTGCATTGACATGGAAACAATTGTTCTTTTTTTTTTTCCTGTTGGTCAACATGCAACAGGCTCCTCTGTGTGTGTGTGTGTGTGTGTGTGTGTGTGTGTGTGTGTTGAATTTACAAATGGCCTTGTGGATAATCCCAGAAGCTTCTGACTTGTAGTCTAAACATGGAGCTTTATTATCTGTTGTTTTTGGTGGGCCTCTCTGCACTAAATGCACCCTGCATGCTGATGGTCCAGGTACTGTTCTGGAGGACTTTGCCCAGTCCCGTTTCTCTGAGGCTTAATGATTGCAACTCTTGGTTTGCACAGGTCACTGCCTTTATAGTAAGATATCTGTGTGTGGGTCAGTGAACCTGTGGACGGATGACGTAATCCATCCATGCATGGATTTTTTTTTTCTTATCCTTATCACAGTCGCTGGGGACTGGAGTCTATCTCAGCTGACTTAGGGTGAGAGGTGGAGTACACCCTGGACAAGTCACCAGTTCATCACAAGGCACATAGAGACAAACAACCATTCACACTCACACCTAAGGGTTAATTAGAGTCGCCAATTAACCTGTTAACTGTGGGGAGAACATGCAAACTCCGCGCATAAACCTCCCCAGCCGAGGTTTGAACGAGGAACTTTCGTTCGGATGACATAATGTAGACGCAGAACATGATTTAACAGGGTTTTTCCCCTCTTGGTTCACTTGTTGTTGTCATGGGAGATAAGATGGCTCAGATTACGTTCTTCTTCTCCATCAAACTGTCATGTGATAGAGGTTTGAACTAATGGCAGAGAGTCCCTGTTGTGCTTAATGTGTCACTAACACATGATTAAGGACGGATGCCTGAATCTGTGAATATAGCTGATCTGGAGCACAGATTTTTATTTTTATTTTTCTCAGAAGCCACACACCGAAGATCCAAAAATCCTTTGGTTTTATGACTGGAGTCTGGCTCTGGATGACCTCTGGCATGTGCTAAAAGCCTTAATAATGGAATAAATTAAATATGGACTGAGATGTCTGTTTTTAACGGCTGAAATAGCTCTCTTGAAGTTCTGGGCCACATATCTAGCAGCACATTATCCTTTCATAACCTAGGATTTCATCCTTTCCAAACACTGACTCTTCAATAACACATACAGCTGCTTATATAATCTCAGAGACAAAGTTCCTGACACAGCTGACCATCGATCCTCACCCTTCCTTTGTACTTTTATACTCCCTCACATTTTTTTTTGGCATCCTTCATCAGAGCAGCATCTTTGTCTGAAACGTCTTCAGTTACACTCTTTAAAACTTTGCAGATATTAGATATTTTGTGTGTGTGTGTGTGTGGGAAGCCAGACTGCAGTATTGTCAGTCATCTAAATGTGCTGCAGTTTGTCCCTCTGAGGTTTCACTCCTTGGCTCACAATCTTTTTCATTACAAGGGTTAATATAGCTCCACACCGCAGTAATTTGAGCTCACA
Source organism: Larimichthys crocea (assembly GCF_000972845.2). NCBI lineage: Eukaryota > Metazoa > Chordata > Actinopteri > Sciaenidae > Larimichthys > Larimichthys crocea. The sequence continues at coordinate 28,648,407 of NC_040013.1, forward strand.
TTTTTCGCAACACTGTACAGATAAATCTCTTGTTAAGGAAATTGTAAAGCAAAAATAAAATGTCCTTGTTAATGTGATACCCCCAGCAGTGCTCCTATTGTCTATTGTCCACATGCTGCCACCCTGCCCTCCATGTACCTCCACCTTGTATAACATTCTTCAGAGCTGACGTCACTCTTGTTCCAGTAAACCTGGCAGAGTTATTGAGGCCTATAGGTAACGACACGTTCCACTCCGCTGTATTCTGCATTCCTAGACGGCGAATCAGAGATGTGAGTCCACTGTCTCAGACTGCTGCTGAATCCTTTGTTTTTTTTGTAAGGAAAGCTGGATACTTCCTATTTTGTACTTCAATGGATGTGTCTGATATGATCATTAGAAAAACAGCCACAAAGAGTATTGTATTTCATGTTTTTATAATACAGAATGGGGTGATATTTAGTACCCATGAGCTGTACTTAGATACATACGTAGAATCCACAGATAACCTTTAATCTTAATAATTTCTTTAATCTTTAATCTTTAATATTTTATTCCTTTAAATTTGGTACCTCTTCTTATGACCTGTGTATCTTAGGTCTTGCAGATCATGCAGTGCAGAACCAACAAGTTGATGAATTGATGAATCGATAGAAAATTAGTCTGCAGCTTTGCCTGCCTCTGCTGCCTCCTGCCTAATCTAAAAATCAGCAAAGATGTGGATTGTTGGTGGACCTGAGGAAAGCCGAATGCTGTTAATTCTGCATAACTTTAAGCCTTAATAAAATTTGAAAACGGAGATTATCTTGTTCTGTAGCCAGCCTCAAGGGGACGTTTTAGGAACGGCAGTTTTTGGGACTTCTGTGTTTGCTTCACTTCACAGCCATGGAGGTTTTCACTTGAGCGATGTCCCTAATGAAGTTGTTTTTAATTTGACTTTGAGTATGAGGGTTGCAGTCAGCATCTATATCACCAAATGCCACTGAGTCCTGGTCACTTGTTTCAGGTTTTCATATGGGCAGATTCTGTACTTTTCTGGGTGATATTTTTTTTTTATAGTAAACTTAATATTTAAGGTTCAAACTAGTTTCCACAGTTCTATGTCTTGACAAAAGAGGTGGCTGTAACGTAAGCCTAAATATATTAACAACACGCTGTCTGTGTGATATGAATGGGGAAATAACTGTCACACTCCACTCCTTGAAAAGAAGTTGCTATGGAGAACAACAGTCACACACACCCTCAGATACAGTCCTGTTGAAAGTGAAACACTCCCTCTTCAGGTCTTCAATGCTTAACTTAAGGTCCCTCACATTACTATCTCCACTCCATTCTCCAACAAAGGAATACTCTCCAGCAGGAATGTGGATTTAAGGAAGTGAGTAATGTTTACTCTGTAGTGTTTGTGTGCCGGCAGGACCTTTGCATTGTTCATTAAAGAACCACCTGAACGTGCCCACCCCCCCATTAACCAGTAGAAGGAAGTCAGGTGTTTTTCTAAGCACCCTTACATCTTTATATTGATATATTAGAGGGACATAATAGACAATACTTGTTCAGACAAAGGCAAACAGTGTGGTGGTTGTTGTTGTTTCTCCTGCCACACCTGGACAGATACTGAATGTCACAGTGTTCCTCTTTATCTCCTCTGTTATGCATATGTATCTTTTATCTGATTGGACCAAAGAGGTGCAGTGGTATCACCAGTCAACATTGATACCGATACTGATACTGATCCTATCAGTACCGTTTGCTTGCTGTAGCTTGACCAATACTGTATTTTGGAAGCAGATACCAACAGTAAAAGTACTAGTTAGTAGAGTAGTTAAACAATATAAAAATATATCAGACAGGTTTCAACACTGTTTTAGGATCCAGTACTGCAAACATGCTCTATTTTTAGCATTTCTGCATTTCTACTACTGCTTTTCCGTGATAATGTAATATCCAAGACAGATGCTGTGTACCCTTGTGTATTTAAATACCTCTTGTGTGTCACACACAGAAACTAGGACTTTGTGTAATTCAGTGTTCAGACAAATCAGATGTGTTGGCCTCAAGTACAGCTGTGGCCCCAGCAGCACAGCTACGATTACTCATGCAATCTTCCCCTCAGAAACCTTTCTGCTCCGCTTCCCCTCATCATGTCACAGTGTGATGAATCAGACCGGAGTCATTATCACGCTGACCTCGTGTTGACTCTTAATATTTGCTGCTTTCATCTCATTTCGTTTGCGCACATTATTTGTCATAAAGCCGCTAACAAGGATGCCGCTTGATGTTAAAGACAATGCCACAACCCGTGCTCACTGCTTTTTATCTCCACAATAGACACAACTGTGGTCTTCCCTCAGAAAGACGGCTCCTTCTTAACTAATGCCAGAAAACTGAAATATGTGGAGTTTTTGCCAAAGTCAATAAGCCCAGATCGACTATACCTGCAGTGCAGAGAGCAATGTGATGCCGCTGCCAACACTGCACCAGAAGATTAAAAGAAAAGCATAAAAAACACATTCTCCACCCAAAGTAATATTTCTGATTTGTCCTTTCAGGTGGCTGTGTGACACTTAAATGTGATATTCTTAATATCTACATACACCTGAGCATTCAGGGAGCATTTTTCTAGAAGAACAGCACCAGAAGAGCTCTCACAGTCTTGTTGATCAAGATCATAGCCCTGAATCTGAGAGAGTTGTTAATCAGGAAGTCAGGAGAGTTAAAGGTTATTATTGTAGGCACACCTGAAAGCAACCTGTGTATTGTGTCACACCTGTTGTGTTACTCCTGTTTTTAATCTGGAGCTAGAAAGCATTCAATCCATTGAGAATGGTTTTCCCCTCCTATTATACGAAACAATGTCCAAACAGCATTGTCATTTAGATTTATTTGTCTGCATCTCAGCACCTCTGAACTCCCTTTAAGCATCCTTACTCAAATTACTTTGAAAACAAGGTGCGAACAAAAATGTCCAAAAGCATTTGTTAAGTTTGACTGCAGCAGCAGCAGCACAAAAAGCACGGCTCGAGACATTTCTGTAACCTAATCTCTGACAGAATGGATCATCCTTGATTGTATTCTGGCAGTTGAACCTGCTGCCACCATTTGTATAACCAGTGCAGCTTGTTCATGGAACGCTCATAGCCTGCAGGTGCTTTCCAGTCTGCTAGCAACCTTAGCATTCCTCACTCTGAACATTTTGTCCCGAAGTCGCAGCCAGGAAGGTCCCCTTAATCTTCTTCTGGATCGAACAGCTGTTGGGTTATTAATATGCAATAAAGTGAAATCGTGTATGCCAAGTTCCTAATAATGACCCTTTTTTTTAAACTGTTGTTTTTGTAGAATTTTGACAGCAGCAGTGACTGATATGTTGGAAGTGATCAGTGTCTCTGAATGAACCCAGGATGTTTGCATCTGTGGCTGCAATGCCTTGTTATTATTTACACTGACCTAGATAAGAAAATGCACAATAAGATGTTTTCTTAAGTGACTGCCAAAAAACTGCACAATAAGCAACCAGATGACCCGAGGACTTTGCCCCTGCAGAGTTTTTTTTAGGCTATAGGTCATTGAAGTGGTCGTGCAGTTTCCTCTCAAACAACTGGATCCTATTAAGGTGCTGGAAATTGGCAAAGTGTTTGGCAGCCTTATTGGTAGTGTGCAGAGTGTAATAACCAAATGTTCCTTGTAGCCACTATCTGGCTTGCCATATTCTCCTCTCTCAAAAATAGAGGAACTCTTTGCACTGTCTTTTTTTCTTACACTATAACAAACACAACAGCACTCTTGCAAGACCCGGCACATCTTAGGAAAAGGACTTTACTGTGTCTTACACCTTGTTAACAGAAAAGTATATGTTGCTGTCGCCGGGGAACATGCCCGCAGCTAATGTTCCTGTCCAAACCAACCTTGGAGTTGTGTTCAGCAGTATGATTTATGGTTTCTAGACGAGCTCTTTCAGTGTTTAACCTCATTCATTTGGTATGTAATGTATGTGATGAGAAATGGGTCTTTGAAAAGATGTACAGACCTTTTGCCTAGTTTAGTTTATCACTGAAGGTTGCAGGTTGCTCTTGTTAACCTGTCTGGAGGAGACACAGAGTGCCTGTTATTGTATGAGAGCTGCAGAATCAGACCCACATACCTTTGAAATGATCAAGAGGTCTTTGAAATAATACCTCAGCGGCTTTATAGATGAAAAATCTCTTCATTCTTCTCTGTTCATCTACTTTGTTCTGTAAAAACATTACAATGATCTGTTTTTGTCCCCTCAGGTGTTCTGTGTGCTGTGACCACCTGACGAACTGGTACTATGAGAAGGATGGCAAGCTGTACTGTCGCAAACACTACTGGGAGAAGTTTGGAGAGCTGTGTCACGGCTGCTCTCTGCTCATGACTGGACCTGCCATGGTAAGTCTGCTGCACCTTCTGTCAAGAGATTTAAAGACGGTGTCGACAGAATGTTGAATGATAGATTATATATCAACTTCTCTTGTATTTTAAGCTTACAGGGAAACTCGGCTGATTCTACATGGCGCCCAGTCTGTGCCATTTAGAACAGGAAGTCTGGGGGTGTGGTATGTGAAAAACGTTGGCATTTTAGCCGGCAGTGAGGATGTAACAAAAGGCGCTCTCAAGTTGCATCATGGGAAGTGTAGGGAGTTTTGAAACCTTACCCAAACAAAGGACAAAAAGTGAGGATATCTCTGATAATAACCATTTGTCTTTCGCTGAAGAAGCACTACTTTAATGCTGATATGGTGCTTGTTTTGGCACTATTGTGTTTTATTTTTCCCCCCGTTTTATTAAACATCCAAAAATACCAGCGTTATCTGTGTAATTTCCTCTTTCTGGTGTATATTGAGCAGTAAAACCAACCAGACTGTTAGCACTGCTTTTTTTTGTTTTGTTTTTTTTTGTTCTGTGACTGTGTGAGGCTTCGGTCTAATAAAGCCAAACACTGGTTGAAGACCACTGTTACAATATGTGATTGCCAGGCAAGTCTGCCCTGCCATGATCACATAACAACAATTGCCAACAATTTCCTCCTCTACTTAAATAATACCAGAATGCCCACAGAGCGTGTCATTGCTCTCTGTGTTCCAGTTTCTCCCCACTGCTCCAGATTAACACTAACATGCATTAAAAGGCAGGGGGGTTGTTTTTGTTGCGATTATTGCATTTACAGATGAGTGATACTTTACATTGGCTGCCGTTGAACATAGCACGTTGGGCTCTAGACCTCACTTGTGAAATCCCCCTTGAGGCCCCATCATGTTCCCTCTCTGTACAGAAGATCTCCACAGTTCACTTTAGTGGTACGAGGGCAGAACATGAGGCGGTTTTGGAGCCCCATTGTGTTTAGTCCTCTGCGGTGAGGTGACTCTGTCTGCAGATCTGCAACTTGTATCATGATCTGTAGAAATCAAATATCTCTTGTTAAGGCAATCACTAATAACACTCTCATCCCTTTACAGGTAAAAGGTTTGATTTAAAAAAACAATTGAACAAAACTTTTTCTTAATTTTCTTCATCTTACCTTTGTCAAGTTTCTATTTCAAAGTGTAACGTACGTAGTGTAATGTACCTTGAAATCCTCCAGCACTTTAACCATTTATTTTACACTTACAGGCTGTGCATTCAGATTGACACATGAAACTTCTTTAAAATGTAGAGGGCATTATATTATTGAACCATGTCTGATGATAATAAAACAACTGTGCACTGATTTAAGGTTTAAGATTAAAGAAACCAAGAAATAACAGCGTCTGTGAAAGTCACACCTGGTACTAGAGAAAATAATATATGTTGAATTTGACCCAAATTTCAGTATCAACCAGTTGAAACATGAAGTTCAGGTGGCAGCAGCTCTCGCTGGTCACAATTGGGGTCACTTGTCTCACATGGAGCCAGACTGAAGTTTTTCTTTTTGCCACCAAGCAACACGCACAATGAACTCTTCTATTTAGTATTGGCATCCTGCTTCATCAGCCAGTGAAGCCAAGTGTTTTTGGCAGTGTTGATCTGGCACTGCAGCATCTGAGCCAGAAAGAGAGTCATTGTGGGCCATCAGCAGAGGAGGGTCATGCAAAACTGCTGCTGCTTGTTAGGCATTCAAGTCCAGAACACTATTGTTTTTGTCCTAGATAAATAATTTGTTAGTTTATGTTTTGATCACAGACTGATCATATATATGACGAGCATTTTATGTCAACTATTTGTGTCTGCCGTCCAGTTTCGCTGTTTCTACCCCTCGAAAACTTAATTCATCTCCACTTTGACTTTGTTTTGTCAAGTTTATTGCAGCTCTGTCTTGCTAATGATCCCCGAGGCTGCTTGTGACTGTGGTTTGTGGTGGTGATTCTCTTTTTAGCTTGAAGGCAGGGAGTTACAGACAGACTCCTGAGATGTCACAATGATTGGGCTGACATCACTCTAACCTCTCTAAAGCAGCAGGAACGTCTTTCCCAGCACTCACTGACTGAATCAGAGCTGTGGGAAATGTGGGAAAAACATATATTAGGTTCAACTTTCAATGTGATTAATTTACAGATAACTGAACAGTGATTCTTTAACTGTGTCCCAAATCCATGTAGTATGAATTGAAGTCAAAGCAGGTTTCGAGTATGCTGTATATTTACACCAGAAAAGTAATAAAATGAGCAACTAAATGTTAAAAATGTTAAGTCTTCTGTTGATGGACACTATCTCCCATACTGCAAAGCTCAGAGTAAATGACGGAGCTGCTCACAGCTGGAAACGATTAAAACAAATTATGAATGGTGGTGAAACAGCTTCAAGGAAACAAAAATAACGAAGAACATTTTTGGCATTTTATTCCACTTGTGCAGTTTTATTGACGTCTAACAGTTCGCATATTGTACATCCTCTCTAGCGTAAAGATTAGTACTGTATACTGTTAGAAGTCACCTGGAAATAGAAAACATCTTAAATTTCAGAGTAATTTCAACTCAGTGCTGTTGCAATCTTTATTGAAGAATTATGCCTCTCTTTATCTCTACACATGTAGATTTTCCACTAAGCCACATCTAAAATGTAGGCTTAACATTTACGTTTCATAATTGAACCCAAAATCAGCATTTTTTTGTGCTCAGGCATGCGCACAGTTAGATTACCTGCAGGCTGAAGGGCAACTCGCAACACATATCTCATCTTGCATGTGAGAGAGAAATTAAAAGCCTGGTAAAAAAAAAAAGAAGAAGGGGGGAGTGGAACGTAAGCGAAAGGGAAATCGTTGTGTTAATGAGAGAGAAAACACACGACAGCGTCAGCGAATGGCTCAGACCTGAGTGGGAGGTGACATCATGCGGATTCCAGACAGCGTGAGAGCAAAGCAGGTGTTACGCCTGTGTCACCGTCAGAGCTGGAGGAGGAGGGCAGGGAACAAACACACAGCACGACTCATCTCTGACGAGCAACACAGCAAAGCAGAACCGGGCAGCAGCCTCGCCGTCAGCATACTACTTCTCTCTGCTTTGAGTTGGTTTTGAAGATCAGCTCATTTTTTTGTTTTGGCGGTTCCAGGTGGCTGGAGAACACAAGTATCACCCTGAGTGCTTTGTGTGCCTGAGCTGCAAGGTGGTGATTGAGGACAGGGATACCTACCGCCAGCGAGCGATCGAAACTCTACGGGTAAGACACCTGCACTGAACTTTTTAAAGCAATTTGCCATATTGAAACTGTCAGGAACACATGCGCTTCTGGGTTAACAGCCTTTAAACACCAGTCTCAATATCATAGATACCATACTGTTATATGGAGACACCATTAACCCGTCTCATATTAAATGTTTTATTATAAAAGATGGAGTTGAGGAATAACAAGTAAATGTTCAGCCATAACCTTTCATTACTAGTTAGCCATTATTCTGTGACTGTTCCAGGACCTTTGAACACTAAAGCACGTGTCCACACATGCAATGATTCTCCCCTCTTTTCTGTTGCGTGCAGTGGAAAGTGCTACAAACAGGTGATCCTTACACCGATGTTGGAAAAACGCTCGCACGACTCGGTCCTAGACTCCCTGCCTCACACGGTGACCCTCATCTCCATGCCCTCTGCCGCCAATGGCAAGAGGGGCCTCTCCGTCTCAGTGTTGAGGGACGTCAACGGTTACGAGTGTCAAGTCAAAGAGTAAGTGGGAGCCTGATCTCCGTCCCCGTTCTGCTGTTCTGTGGGAAGAGCATGAGTAATGCGTTACATAAGACTGATTATAGGTTTGCTAAATCCAGTAGCAGTGCAGCGGTGTGTGTGAGTGTGCCACTGCGAAGATAGTTATTGTAGTTTGATAAGACAAGGTGTGACCAAGTTCTCCTTTACCTGCTGAATCAATACACCCTTCATAGTGCTAATGCTCACATACGTGTTGTACTTTGCTGTTCCAGGGCAGAGGGATGCTTATTAGTCCGGAGGTGCGAAATGCATCCATGTTGGCGACAGGATCCTGGAGATCAATGGCCTTCCTGTTGGGACACTGATGGAGGAGGAGGTGGGTTGTTTTTTTGTTTGTTTTGTTTTGTTCCCTCACCACACATCTCTGATATTAACTAGTGAGATGTGAAATACTCTTCAAACTGAGCTAATTAGTTTCACCCTTAAGGGCACAGTACATTCCTTGAGTGCAGTTTAGCAAAGCTATGTTCTTATTATACAACTGCACATGTGATTTTTGGCACTTCGTCACATTCCTCCATCATTTATACATCTTCAGCTGGGAGAGGACGGTATGTGGTATGACAACACTTAAAGACTCATTCCCCCCTCCCTTCATACCAACTCTGTCATCATTCACTGCTCTAATTTTTTTCTCAGTTCTCACCGACAGCGTCCTGTTTCCTCACTATAACACATTTCAGTATTACATCCCATATCAAGGTTCCATTTGCTGCAGTCGAGTCGTGCTTCTGATTTAGTTTTGACTGATACAAGACAATTATTTGTGGAATTCGAGTCTTGCTAACTAATCTAACTTACCTGCACCGTGTTCACTAGTTCACTGGGTATTTAGCTGAAGCTAATGCAACAGTTCTGCAATAAATTAGACCTTCATGAAGGTTATAATGTTCAGAATTTGTTGAAAATATTTTAGAGAGATTTCATTTAACTGTATGGTCAAGGGTTTTGTATTCATTTTTGCTAGGTGTAACCTTTAAAGTGTGTGTGCGGCCACTGTGTGTGTGTGTGTGTGTGTGTGTGTGTGTGTGTGTGCTCTAACAGATGTTCCACTCTTAAAACAGTGAAAACATCTGTAAAATAGCTAACATTGGCTCCATCAGAGCTGAATGGACATTTTTTATTTCCAGCAGCAGATCAGACGTTTGTGTTTTCCAACTCAAACATAACATCATCAAATAAACTTCATTTTTAAAATTAATTAACAGCAATTTTCAGGGTAAAATCAAACTTTATTCATGGTAAGAAATCAGTGGAAACCCCAGGAATATTGTGATTTGTTTACAGGAACAAATATAATATTACTGATAATAAAAAAAATATAAACTATGACTCTGTTTGGTTTGTTAGGTGGATGATCTTATTCACCGCACCAGTCACACGCTGCAGCTGCTTATAGAGTATGACCCAGTCAGGCAGCGTTTAGACCGGCTCCGGTTGGGATCACCAAGAACTCGTCTGGGAGTTCCGGCCACCTCCCGCATGCGTCTGTCCTCACCTTCTGATGCGGTCCTCGAGAGAACCGACGTGGTTGATGACGGCACACTGAAAAGGAGATCTTTGAGGTACGTTAGAGCAGATAAAACATTTTCTCACGTCGTGAATAAGAGATGAGTCTACATGAACCACACCCTCTCTGTTCCAGGCGCAGTAACAGCACATGTAAGTCACCTGTGCCAAATTCACCTAAAGAGATGACTTTTATCACACGAGACATCGGACGCTCTGAATCCTTGAGATCCTCCAGTAGCTGCTCTCATCGCATCTTCCGGCCATGTGACCTCATCCATGGAGAGATCTTAGGAAAGGGCTTTTTCGGACAGGCTATCAAGGTCGGCCTCCAACTCCCATCATGTCTTCAACATGTAGTTTCCTTCTACCATTCAGGACTTCTTTGGCTTAAATGTGTTGCATTTGTCACACTGACAGGTGACTCATAAAGCCACAGGAGAGGTGATGGTGATGAAGGAGCTGATCCGTTGTGATGAGGAGACCCAGAAAACTTTCCTAAAGGAGGTTAGTAATCTGCTGCAGGAGGCCTGCGCTTCCTCACAGACAAAACAGTCCCCTGGCTCTGCACGGAGCTGTGATTTATTATACTCAAAATAACTAGGTACAAAGTGGAAGCATGCTTTCATTTTTAAGTTTTCAGATCCACTCAAGGGAAAACTCATGAAAAATCTTTTCTTGGCTTATCGATGTGGGAATTGATTATAGAAATTGAAATCGTGTCTGTTTCCACTTAATTTTCAGGTCAAAGTAATGAGAAGCCTCGATCATCCCCATGTTTTGAGGTTCATCGGAGTGTTATACAAGGACAAGAGGCTCAATTTGATAACTGAGTTTATCGAGGGAGGCACACTGAAGGATTTCATCAGAGACACGGTGAGTTAAACTAGTTGATTCATTTAACCCTCCCTCTCCTCCTCCACAGTCGAGCACAAAAAAACTCTTCAGTTTTATCACAGAATGAGCTGTTTGCAGTGTGGGGGTGGGGGCTGACCTGAAGTAAACTCCGCTCTCATAAGTGGGCTTCTCGGCTGTGTAGTGGACCGGCTGGCATGTCAGCCGGCCAAGATGTGGAATGAGAAAAGTTGTAGAAAGTGTTCCCAGGTGAAATTTTTAAAGAGCTGTGCTTCCCCTCCTCCCACAGTGGACTATTTTTGAGGAGCAGTTCAGCTCCACAGATGGCCCAGGGAGGAGACGGAAAGTGTGTCTCTAATTATGTTTAAAGTATGCGGGGGGAGAGCCAGATTTTGAATTTCATTCGTAAAGTTTAATGTTGTTTACTGTTACTGTCGAATGCTGTTTTACTGTCTCTACCTTAGTGCAAATCTATTTAAATCCCCGTTATGGCCTCTGAAGGAGCTTCCATTCATTTCTCTCTTTTGTTTTGTCTGTTTCTTCTCTCGGGACTTACAGGACCCGTTTCCATGGGAACAAAGGGTGAGCTTTGCAAAGAGCATCGCTTCTGGCATGGTAAGATGACCTCTTGCAAAGACATATTAGACTATTAGCGAAATCTTTGGCTGCTATTTTCAGCTGATCAAAAGTGTGTCTTATGGCACATCTACACACAGGAGCCTTTGTGGGCATTGAGATTACCACAAAGGATCCTGAGACTGACCTCTTCAGGACATTAAAAAAACTGCTCACAACCTATAGATATGCAAACCGTCAGTCCTGAAAGATGTGAAGAAAGTGCTGAAAAGTTTTACAATATAAAAAGTAATTTTTCTTGAACATGTCTGACTTTGACCTTCATTGTCTTCCCTCCTGGTTTCAGGCCTACCTTCACTCAATGAGCATCATACACAGAGACCTCAATTCTCACAACTGCCTGGTTAAACTGGTAGGTGACACGGTATCTTTCCAGCTATTACACATCATAAAATCTGAATAACAATAAGGGGTGGGAACAATTTGTTTCCTTGAACCGACTAAAAGTTGGTGTGCAAGTCACTTGTGAGTATCCCAGTGGTTCACAGCCCTTTTGATTTGCTATCTATACATAAACAAGTAGTTTATGTATAGATTTCACTGAGGATTCAAGACAACATTGTATTAGAGCATTTACTATATTTAATTACTTGACATTATAGAGCATTTTTTCTTCTTTCATCAGTAGTTTATATGCAAAGTTAGCATATGACAAATCTACATTTCCAGGTAACCAAGTAACAGTGCTCTTTCCTGTAAATCAAGTTTTAAAGTGAACCGTCCTCTTTCCACAGGACAACACTGTGGTTGTTGCTGACTTTGGACTGTCCCGACTCATCGTAGAGGACAAAGTAAAGCCTCCACCCGAGAAACCGTCCAACAAGAAGAGGGTGTTCAGACGCGTCGACCGAAAGAAACGGTACACTGTCGTGGGAAACCCGTACTGGATGGCTCCGGAGATGCTAAATGGTGAGCTGCTGACAAATAAACGAGTTTCCAGCTTGGTGTCCAGAGTATAATTCATTCAGTGGGTCAATTAATGCATCAAGTTGATCTTTTACTGTGTTATTTCAGGTAAACGCTATGATGAGAAGGTGGACATTTTCTCCTTTGGAATTGTTCTTTGTGAGGTGAGAACATGCTGATTTATCACTTATTATCTGCTCTGATAAGACTTGCTTGCAGTTACAATGCTTTTTGGCACGCAAATCCAAAAAATCCTGGATGTGGGAGCTTTCGGGGTGTAGTGTTTCTAAAGTGTGTATCTATCTATTGATAGATTAATGCTTACCCCCCCCCTTCCTCTGTCTTGTGATCCAGATCATTGGAAAAGTCTATGCAGACCCTGAGTGCCTGCCCAGGACTCTGGACTTTGGCTTGAATGTTTGCAAGTTTGTGGAGAAGTTCCTCCCTGAAGACTGTCCTCCAGCTTTCTTTCCACTGACTGTGGCCTGCTGCGACCTCACACCAGACAACCGGTGAGCACCTGGTGTTACAGTTGACACGATTTATGACAAAACTGGTAGAATACTGCTTCTTAAAGACATGAACAAGGCAAGAGATATGCAACAGCTGTGCATGAAACATGTAAAGAAATCTGTGGGAATAACAGCGTTTATCACCTGAGAGGCAGACAGTTATTTGATCTTGAAGCATCTGTTGAAGCAAAAAGGGGGAAAAACAACTGCTTTCAGATGCCATCTTGACCTGCCTGCACAGGGGCACGCCTCTGCTGCCAGATTGCTTCCTCATGTTTTCTCTCAACCTTGTCAATCTGGTTTTAACCCCAAACCCCTCTGTGTTCCCTTTCTACTTGTTTTTCCTCCTCCCCCCTCCTCCCCTCTTAGTCCACCTTTCCAGAAGTTGGAAGACTGGTTTGAAGCTTTGTCCCTCAACCAGGAGCTGGGGATCCCCCTGCCAGCCGAACTGGATGAACTGCACCAGAGTTTGAGTCGACTCTACTGGCCTAAAGATGTCACCCCAACTCAGAGCACAGATCAACCGCCAACCCCGACAGCAGCCACTCCGGACTCATCCAGCATGACAAACAATGGCACCTAGGACTCCCTTTTTCTTTTTGTTTTCTTTTTGTTTTTTGAGCCCTCTGAACTGCTGCACTAATACTGTGGATGAGAAAAAGAGGAAAATTGCATTGAACCCGAGCCATATTAGAACTGGATAACCTGAGGTAGCTGGACCAATCTCCCCGTGTGGGAACTTGACTCTTGAGAGTGCCATTGAACTGCATCGTGAGTGGAAAGACACATTTCAAAAAGTGTTTGTTACTAGTATTTTTTTTTCTTTTTTAACCCTACTCATCCCCCAATCAACGTACACAAGGTCGCACTAATGTTGACTGTCTATAAAGGCGTTACGCAACCTTCCCTGACAGACGACGAGCATCTTTATAAGGTGGAAAACAGTTTTGTTTTTGTGGTTCTGAATTTGCTGTTTGCTATGTGTGGAATGCAAGGAGATCGGTCCTTGCCCAGAAGAAGACTCTGTCTTTGTAACAGCAGCAAAGAAAACAAAGATGCCTGACAATCCAAGTAAACAAGAAGGCAGGGCTTTTGAAGAGAACAGGTCTGACTTCAGGCGGCGGTGGAAGCAAAACACACACTGACCCCGAATAGTTTCATCCCTCCGAGATTTTTTTCCGTCTAAACACCACTGATCTAATTTTTGACGAGATGGTTACAAGTATGCTTGTGTACTTTGTAGTCTAATGATTTTAATTCATTTCTCTTTTAGATTTTTTTAGATGTTTGCCGCACTGTTTCTATCAAACTGATGCCTATTTTAATAATTGTCAGACATAATCATTCATAATCATGCATAATTAATGAGTTGTACAGAAGAACTGGATTTTTTTTCTCTTAAGTAATGTATATAATTATGTACATAGTATGCCTCTAATTGGATGTCATTTTCTAATGGGAACTCAAGATTTGTAGATTTTTTTTTTTTTTTTTTTTAGACATTTCGTCAACGGCGGACGTTTTTGCCTTTTTGCTATCATCATGCAAGGTACTGACGACCTGTTGTAACCACTATTATTTATATCACTGTAGTGTTTCATAAATAAATCTGAAAGTTGACTTTTTATTGTCATTCTTTTATTTTGCATGTCAGTAAAACATGGCACTCACCATCAGACGTGAAAGAAAAGTGTTTTCTTTTTCTTGTCCCAGTCCTGAGTTAAAAAAAAAAAAGACTAAATGAAATAATCCTATTTTATAACTCGTCAGGAAATTCATTTCTTGCTTTTGTCTGTTTTATAAAAACAGATTTTGACCCTGGTAACAGGCTATTGAGGTCTTTAGCTTCAAAGTTATGTAGTCATATCTGATACAAAAAAATTAGAAAGTGTGTCACTATCAAAGTGTGTGTGCTGAATAACATCCAGCGATCCAAACTCTCTTGTAACAATTTGTTTTGTTGTTTTGCTGTCAGAGTTCAGATGTTTTTAACAAACCACTCCTTACTTAATTATCTTAACCTGCTTTCTCAGGTGACTCCAGTGACTAACATGATGTGTTTTCAGAGCTGCCAACAGAGGGAGCTGGTGCAAAAAAGTTCCTACTGAGAACAAACAACTTTGAACAGTGTCAACATGTTGTTCTGGTGGAGGAATCATTTTCAATACACACATCGTAGTGTTTGATTTTTTATTTCAGTCTCATCAGTGAAAATCTGCATTCATACAAATGACAAATACTAAATTCAAATGCTTAACAACATATTTTGAACACATTGCTTATATGAAGAAAATAACAATTACAACCAGCACACAGATGCTTTAAAGAGGAGCAATAACCAAAAGATTACCAGTGATGTGGATCCAGCAATAATCACAAAACAAGATCTGGAGAGATGGAGTGATAACAAAAACTGGCAATACACTGGGAAGTAACGGTGCATCACGTGTAACAAACAAAAATCTTCTGTGTACAATGATTTTCTATTTTCAGGCAGGCAAGTCTTCAATCAGTAGTTCTGCTTTTTAAGATGCAAAAAAATGGCACCTGAATACAAACATACAGCAGGTAACCATGTACATGCATTCATGTTTTTCAATGTTTTCTGAATGAACGACACCAAACTTTGGACTGTTTCTATTCTATTCCATTCCCGTCTCTACCCTCAAGCATCAAGTGCATAACTCATACGTCTGGATTTAATCTAGGCACAAGCACTTCAACACTCTCCTCACTGTCCTGCACTGCATAGACAGACTTTTTCTTTGTTTCTGATGCCATCTGTACTGTGTTGTGGCAGTGCTATTTTGTCCTGAGGACTAACTACTGTCTCGCATGCTTCCTGAGAGCGCTCTGTATATTTCCTGTCACTCCTTAACCTGTGGAAGAAAGGGCAAGTCCTCTTTCATGTCTGCCAATAACCGCCATCATGCTTTTGTAACCGCATTGGCCCTGTCAGTCGAGTACAATGAGGAAAAAAAAAAAAAAAAACAAGGAAAAGAAAAACAAATACATTCAGAAGTATCATGCTAAGGCAGTTTCCCTTGTCTTTAGTGGGCCTGTTTTACCTCATGTTCCCTCATCCTGTCTTAGAGAAGGATGGCTATTTTTGGACACTCACATCTGTGTCACCAGTGTGTCTCAAAGACAAAGTAGTCTTTATACATACATGTTTCTTGTCTGCGTCTCCCTCGGCACAGCCAGCGGGTCAATACAAAATAAATCATATATTCATCGTGTAACCACACCTCCTGTGGATAGCACCTTCTCTACATGAAAACAGACTAAAAATCAAAAGTTATAAACATCATACACCATTATAAACACTAACTAGTCAACGTCTGTTTGACTAGATATTCATACTGTTATTTAAGCATGGGCAGCCCATGACCCTTACTCAATCAAGTGTATCAAATATGAACATTAAAGACCTCATGACATCTTCATTATCACCAGATTCCCCTTAATCGTTTCTAGTTTCGTTGTGTCCATTGTGTGTCAGCTTAAGAAAAAAAAGGAAAAGGACACAGCATTCAGTTCAAGTCTCTGGAGCAAACACTGCTCCCCTACTCCTTTTAAAACAGAGGTTACTCAGGGAGGCAGACAGGAGAAACGAAGATGGGAGTGTTTTGGTCCACAAAAACGTATCACAGTCCTGTTTGAGGACTACACGGCTACTCATGCTCCGGGGGTTCCGACTTGCTGGCCCATGAGAGGGTCCCCGCCCTCCACGCTCTCCTGGATGGGGGTCATCTCGTGCTCCGCCGTGATCACGATGGTGTTTTCATCTACCAGCTCGCAGGTGGGGTTGGAGAAAGCCGACAGGGGCAGGGTGATCCTCTGCATCTCACGCTCGTACACTCGCTGCTCGTGCTGCTTCTTTAAGTCCCGACCCCTTAAAACACAAACAGACAACAGAGATTCAATATGTGGTTACAAATCTGGAATTAGCATTAGACAGATTAAAACCTGCAATTACAACCAAAACAAGCACATCTAGCAGCATCGGCATTAATTTGAAATCGTGTTATGACCACATGGAAAATTTAAGACCAACATTCATTCTCCTTTGAACTCTATTTTGGTCTCAACCAACCCCTGAAGGAGATATCTGGCTCTTTAACTTTATGTTCACCAGCTACCTGGTATTATCCTGGTAGTATTTATCTGAGATGTCACACTGAAAACAGCTGCTTGTTGTAGCCAACCATAAAATTGTGGACAGGAAAACCAAAAAAAAAATTGCTGAAAGAAGATAAAACAGTAGACCTGAGGGGAACGGTAGAAATAACCTCAACACTATTGACTGCTCACATACAAGTAGTTATGTTAGTAAAATAGCTGCTATAATTATTCATTTGAGCTAAAAAAAATATCACGTAAATGTGCAACCAGTGGCACACTAGTACATTTAGCTGATACCACGTACAGAGCTGATACCACTTGGGGGCCACCCAAGCTTAACATGCTTGATAAAGAGCTTCAGATAACACACTGTATGTAGATATCAAGGCCTTTTATATGAAGTGCCTGGTCTGCAGCAAACACAAGGGACAGATGGTGGAAGGGAACAGAGAACAGACAAGCTGGCGAGGAGTTTATCTCCTCAGGGCAACACGGTGCTGGGAAGCAGCACAGGGCTACTGATCAGGAGCCAAAACAGGGAAATATACTGTTGGAGTCAAAACACCTCCGACCTGCCTGCTTCAGTGTAACACAATGTGCAACTCAGCTCTGCTCAATGTATACCAACACTTAATCTAGGCATTTGGGTGTGGTTCATTTTAGTTTCAAGCTTATCTGGGGTTTATTCAAGTCTTCTGTTGGTGTTTCATTTTTCATTTTTTGTTTGTTTCTTCTACAGAGGGCATTGCAGTTCTTGTGGATAGAAAACCTGCAAGAGATCGTCCCACTCCTACTGGTTGGTCGACAGCCTGTTCCCAATGGGGGTATGGTATGAACCTCTGGGTGTATTACACCCTCTCTGGCCTGGATAAGTCTAAAGTGAAAAGTCAACTTAATTTATACTGTAGGAGGCATGTGGGTGTCTACAGCCACTCCTGGCCAGTGCAGGAGCAGCTGAAAGTTGCAAAATAATTTGGTCATGCTTGCCACACAGGTATTTCATTACATGAAGGTGATGTCACTGTACAGTTAGGACAGATATAAACCGTCATGACATAACATGCTGCTCAACCTTATTAGTAATCACCTCCTAAAAATAGACAACAAAGACAGGGGCGCTGCTAATCAGATTTGAGAGCCAAACACGGATCTGTACGGGCATTGTGTGCCGTGCCAAAGGGAATCAGAGTCCCCCTCTTTCATAAACATCGGGGATGTCATTTTGCATATTACATAACTGTAGCAAATATGCATTCTTCTCCATCCAATCAAAGCCCTCCTCCGCACTCTTCTCTTTAGAATATAAAATCAGAATACTCAAAATAGACTGCAGGCGTTTAAAATGGCTGCATTACATCCTAGTGGAACAGCAAAGAGCGTGTTCAGGGGATGTGAACAACAGCTGAGGCCCTAAACTCAAGAGACCACTGACATGCATGCTATCACGTGTGCTAAACTAATCATACTGCTGTTCTCTTGTGCATCTTAAAGCTATCAGCTTTCAGTACTACATGTACCAGTGGAAACAGGAAGACACAAGAAGATTTTGGCTCGCACATTTTGGCTTTATGCCAACGTTACAGTAGATGTACAATGTAAAACGTGACATCCAGGAAACAGATTAAAGGCTGTTTCAAAGATCCTTCTTTATAAAATCCCTCTAATACTGAATCAAATGATTGATGCTCTTACTGTGATTTAGGTACTGACCTCTTAAAGAAGTAGCCAAATGTGATGCCTACTCCAAGGACGATTATAATCGCCATCATGGCGATGCCGATGATGTAACCTGAAACATAAAAAACACAACATAAAAAGGTTAAAAACTGAATATATGCAAGATTAATTCAAACTGCAGGTTAGTGAGTTATAACATCTACAGCATACCGGCTGTGCCAAGATCCTTTTTCTTTTTGGGTCCTGTGCGCACTCGCTGGCTGATTCCCATCACTGGCTGCACGGCAGCAACTTCTCCCAGAGAAGGACCTGACTTGGCCGACTGAAAGCTCTCTGTGGAGAGAGATTTTCCTGTTGGGTTGAGGGATTCAGCCTCTGCCGGCACAGTAGGGGCTTGTTCTGAAGACAAAGTTAAACAACCATTTTAAAAGAGGTGCTGTCAGTGGAAGCCAAAGTAAAATATGTACATATGATCACACAGAGTTGGGAAACACACTTAAAAGATGTTTATTACACTACAAGCATTCACTCTTTATATTAATCTATTTATGTGTGCTGTTTTATTACTGTTGATTTATTGTATAGTGTGTGGAGACACTTGTTGCAGTCATGCACTTAAACTGGATTTGACTAGACTAGACGGGCATCATCTGGACCGAGTGGTTTCCAATTACTGCTGGTCCAACAACATTACTACTGACGCAACAACCTCCTGAAGAGCAGGACCAAAGCCCTGACACTGACACTGCTCTCATAAAGATGTGGGAATGTAAACCAGTTAAAGGACTGGCAAGTGCATGCTTTTTTTTTTTTCTTCAGCTGCACGGCAACATCCGCTCTTTAACACTTTTTTCTTCTCCATTTTCTGCATACAGGTTGTTTACGTTCTGCTGGAGTTAAAGAGCATGAAGTCATAAATTGAAGCAGCCAATTAGAGGCCGTCTCTAAGGTAAGACTGTTCCTCTCCGCCAATGAGCTCAGGTTGGGGCGTGGTCTTTACATGGAAACTGAACTTTCTAACATGTGACTGGGCTTTGTTACTGTGTCTGTGACTTGGCTTTGCTTTGCAGACAAGAAGGAAACAACAAAGTAGATGAGACTAACTGACCTACTACAGACAGACAATGACTCACAGCATGAGGACGGTTATTAAAAACTTTCCTGTTGACCCATTTAAGTTTAAAATTTGGCTGCACCCTCCCTCATCAAGCTTCCCATCTTTGCCATGTTGACTAATTAGAACATTTGCATAGTTACAAACTTCTCACCTCATTATTTCCCCCTTGCATAGCCTACTTTTTAAAACAACAAGAGCATTACAGGGAAGAAAAAGTCATTGCTGGCAGCGTAAAGGGAACACAGCCTGAACAATCCAACTGAGAGAAAAAGCTGCCATGCAAATGTGGAATACATATATTCATTTGGCAACAGGTGTTGTGGCTGTTTTTATACAAATATACAGAGAGTGCCCACTGTTTACTTACCTTTGCATGTGTCAATTGCACAGAACTGTCTCTGCACTGTCCCATCTGGGCCAGCAATGTAGCACCATGGCCTCTCGGAGGAGTCTGGGTTTCGGCAGTAATTGTGATCTCCAACACCTACAGGAGGAACGATAAAAACAGCACGCGTCTGTTACTGATGCCTCGCGGAAAGACAGGCCTGTTTTTGTCGTGTCTTTGCCTGCCTGTCTGTCTTTCCTGCTGTGGGGGTAAACCACTGGATTCATTAATCATTAAAACTACTTCATCACACCACAATGAACAAGCGACTGTGAGAACAAAGAAAGGAAATGGCAGCTAGGGCTATGTAAGAAGCCATTTAGCTATATAAATAGACAAATCAGTGGCACGGTAGCTGAGAGTTGGCTGTAAATCACCCTGTATTGTTTGTGTATCAACATCTCAACAAATATGTTAGAGTTGTGTGTTAAGGTGTGTTAAAGGGCTCATTTCTGCATCAATGAAATCTGTTTACCTGTTTGTGAATCTGGATGGATGTTATCATCATAGTCTCTAGTGGTGTTGGCCCAGTTCAGGCAGATCAAACCTGAGGAGGAGCTCTGTTTTTCCCCTCTGTACTCCACACCACTGGATCTCATGCAGTCTGAGAATAACAACATAACATGTGAGCTCATAACGCACAGGAGTGATTGTGCAATCAAAAAGAAGAGGAGACATGTTATTGTGGATGTCATTTTGCATTGAAGTAAATGGGATTCATTTGAACCCTAAATGACTAATTGAATTCAAATAAACGGTCAAATCATTTTTTTCCATGTTTACCTTCTTATTTTCCATTGGATGCACTGCTCTCCACCATCGCCACGCTGAGAAAAACAACGTGCAGAGAGAAAAACATCTTGCAGAGCTGACGGGCTGAGTTCACCGACATCATGGTGCCTCTTCTTTATCTTTATTTTTTTTTTTGAAAAATGAAAACAATAAAAATTAAGAAAACATGTACAAAATGGACGAAGAGCCTGCGCTGAGTTTTCATCAGCCCACTGCTTCTTCTGCTGGAAGTCCCAGCCCTGTTTTTTGTCAGGGGTCAGCTTTCTTCGTAAACAGCTTCAGTGGGAGGAGGACCATGAGGAGGAGGAGGAGGAGGAGCAGGAGCTGCCCTTTGCAGTACAAACCTCAAGGTCCTAAAGCCTGGTTTCTCTCTCTCCTCACACACCACACACACACACACACACACACACACACCACACACACACTCTTTCTCTCGCTCTCATCTCTCTCTCTCTCTCTCCTCTCCCTCTCTCCACACACACACACCTTTCTCTCTCTCTCTCTCTCTCCTCACACACAACACACACACACTCTTCTCCCTCTCTCTCTCTCTCACAACACAACACACACACTCTTTCCTCCTCTCTCTCTCCACACACACACACACACCCTCTCTCTCTCTCATCTCTCTCTCTCCACACACACACACCTCTCCTCTCCTCTCCCTCTCTCTCCACACACACACACACACACACTCTCTCTCCTCTCTCTCTCTTTCTCTCCTCTCTCTCTCTCTCCACACACAACACACACACACACCTCTCTCCCTCTCTCTCTCTCTCTCTCACACACACACACTCTTTCTACTCTCTCTCTCTCTCTCCTCTCTCTCTCACACACACACACCTTTCTTTCTCTCTCTCTCTCTCTCTCTCTCTCTCCACTCCACACACACACACATCACACACACACACACACACACACACACACACACACACTCTTTCTCTCTCACACACACACTCTGGCATTTCACCACGTCATGCAGCCATATGCTGAATAAACACATCGTAAAAAACAGTCAGCATGGAAAGTCAAAAAGTTCATTCACATTTTTGTTCAAGCTGCAACTAGTTACTTCTATAATCCACCCTCAGACCAACAATAATTTCCATGCTTATAAGATTTTATGTGGTTGCCTAGTTGCTCTGCTCTTTCATTTTCATTTGAAAATACACAAAGTTATTACTTTTATAATCCCCCCCGAGTCTTATCTGGCTCTCAGTGCTTGGTGCACCAGTCCAAATCCGGTCTTCCTGCTTCCCAGGCTTCTTCTCTATCCCCCACGAGGCCTGTTTGTCTGCAGGACTCACTCAGAAGACAGCTGCCAATAGTATTTGCCTCTATCTGCCCTGTGCAAAGGCTGAGCTGTATACTGAAAAGCAGAGAAGCCATGTGTCACTGTTGGCTGACTGGTAAAAGAGGGCAGCCAACGCCTGACTCAGTCAATGTTCACTAAGCCACTTTTCAAATAGATGCTCACCCAGTTTTCAGGCAATTACTAGAGTAAACACGCAGCATCTGTCCAGCACTCTCCATCACACTCTGTCTATTCAAGGATTACAGGGGGTAGGGACCTCTCCCAGCATGCACTGCTTAAAACTAGACCACTAAAGGGTAAACACAATTGGTGGTGAGTCAACATACCTATGGAAGCCTGTTATCACCTCAAAAGGACAGAAAAAAATGTTAGTTAGTTAAAAAGTTGGTTAAAGAATAAAAATACTCAGCGTAAAGTTATGCAATAGAGAGTAAAAGTGTGAGTTATAAAGTCAAAATGATTAGATAGAAAGAAAACATTTTAACTTTATAATTGTAAACCTTTTGTTTCTTTTCTTGACAGACTCTGACCTCCATAACTAAATAAACTGAGCTGATGTCAGGGATTCAGTGAAGCTGCTAAAGATAATTCATGCTATTTATAATCAGAATTTTGACCTGCTTTCTTTTAAGTCCGTGACTTAGCATGTTTGTTTTCATCATGATTAATCTTAAATTCAGTACCATAAATACTTACACTGACCTGAAGAAGTGGAAGCAATTTATGGGTTGGATTGGGGTGTATGCAGCCCCAGGTCAGAACAAAACCCTGGGGCTTTGCACTTGGGATGCTCCATGCTCCACCAGGGGAGCTACCAGAGCTCCTGGCATTTGTTTTTATGCATTCAAAAAAAGTGAAACTCAAAATGTGTAAAAAGCCTAAATGTGCACTGCTATGTCATCATAGGGTGATTTATTTATCTATTTACAGTGTCCACACCTTCAAATGAGCTGGTAGGGAGAATGGGACACTGGTCATTGCTCATAGCATGCATTGCTGGGAATTTCAAGCATTGCAAAATGTTTGGAAAACTACCAACAACAGTTCACTTTATTATGTTCAGTACAAATAGTTCTTAAAAAAACAATTTCATTCATTAAAATTGTTACTGTGATTTTATTTGTTGACTAAAAAAATGACATTTTTTAACTGAAATGAGTTCACTGGCTACTTCAGTGGAAAAACACTCTTTCCTGCTCCGAATGGTGCACACACGCCAGTATGCACGTACACTCGCACACATACACACACCCAATAAAAGCGGTTGTACCTACTTGGCCTTGTTCCCTGTTACCATAGTTATTCATTTCATTAGCAGGATGCAGGCTCACTGAGACTCTGCACTTCCAGTAACAATAGCAAAGGCTTTCATTAGGACAGATGGTCATTTTCCAGTTTTATACACACTTTGCCTTCAGGAAACGTCCAACCTTGGTTTTAAACTCACTTAAAACTTTGTTTTCAAGGTTGGGGCAGAAGGCAGAAGACACAATACTGTGCACATGGTTCAAGCAGACTCTGATGGATGAATAAGAAGTCAGATTACTTTGTCTAGTCTTTTCATTAACTTAAGCATTTGTTTTCAGGCATACTGTCACAATCCTTGCCTTCGTGTGGAAGTAGAGCAGAGTTCAAACCTCCATTTGTATTTTAAAGGGTCTGCACTGTGAAGTTTGGTCTTAAATGACTTTAAATCTATGAAAAAAAACATGGTTTTGCCAAGTCAACAGAGGAACTTCACCAATAAATGCATATTATAAGCGTCATTAAGTGTGGTATAATTCAAACATTGCAAGGATTCTTGATACGGTGATGATTCAAGGTTTGTACGAAAATATTTTTTCCTGCCTTATATCTTTCATTATCTTGCATCTCCTTGTTTTGTGCGTCACGTTCTGCCACAGAATGCGTCAAGAACATGACACGAACCACCTGTAGCCTCCTTTGAGGAGCACGTTAATCTCACAGAGCTCTGCACGGCAGGTGTTCATTTAGGAATGCATTGTAGGGAAACACATTGCATAAGCTTCATGTATGAATCATTAATATAATCTTGAGGTCCTAGCTGTTGCATAATCTAGATGCTCACAAGTACAATGCTTCATGTATACACAATAGAGACTTATGTACATATAGAGGCGCATGAGGCAGTAAAAAAAATTAAAAACTGGTAGTTTACAGTCATGTGGATAACGTGGTTGTTTAGATCCTGAGAATACAACAAATACATCAATAAAAACCTTCAGGTATGTTTAATTAATACCCTAACAAGGCCAACGATAGCATGTACCAACTCTTTCATGTCAGTGTTTGTCTACCACTGAGAGCCGCCCATCTTAAACAAAAGCAGTGGGCTATCTGATGATGTAAGACTGCTCTAGTGTGTGGTTCGTTGCGAAGCAACTGATAGCTCTCTATCAGATCTAGTCAATCATCTTCAGCCCTCATGTGGTCGGAAAACGGATACTTATCCAGGCCAAAGGCCTCTAATGGAGCATTAAGCCATACACCATATTCCCCTGCTGGGCACCAAGGAGCCAATTTTCACCTGATGCTGTTACATTACATCACTGCGTCAGTTTGCACCCTGCTACTGATGCTGCTGAGACCATGACGACGAACAGAGTTAGGACAACAGAGGACAGGAGCGCAGCTCTGGGATTAAAATGAGCATATTGTTTGGGATGACTGATCACAAAAGACAGACCTGAGGCTAGTCTGATGTCTGAACTGCTGCATAGAAAAAGCTTAAAACGAATAAAGCTTCAAAAAAATGTAATATCATGAACAGCTTATGGGGAATAACTGTGTTTGGTACACTAATGCCTAGTGGGTCTCTTGTCTGTACAGGTAATATGATGATGGATACAACAGACTTGAAGCCAATGAGCTCTTACATAACCTAGTGAGCCTGCCAAGTACTGGTGTACTGCAGCATCAGCAGTTACAACACTCGTTCAACATCAATGCTGCACATTCAGACGGCATAAGCATTCCTTAAATATTCCACAGGTAATTTCATCCTCTGCCTCGTCGGCCAAAAGGCTTTGCTCATTGAGTGTACAGAAAAAGCCCCTCCTCCGTTCAGTCATGCTGGCAGCTCTCCAGCCACAGCAGCTGTTAGAGTGGAGGAAAAGTGGACACCGTTCTGAATAAGAAGACTGTAAACGTCCTGTAAACTCGTGCGCAGCGACGAAGGATCACAAAAGTGTCGTAGATCATCGGATGTTTTCAACAGTCGGAGGAGAAAGGCAGCCCTGGCAAGCAGTCCACATAAGGTGCTGTGGACACGTGGGTCAATGAGGAGAGCCAGCCAATCCGGGGTCAACGTCTCAGCTAGAGAGAGAGAATAAGTAATTACAACTTATCTTACACAGACAATTCACATAGATTGACAAGCTATTGTCGTACCTGGCTTGAGTTTTTTACAGACTGCAAGGCTCTCCACCACCTGTGCAGCATTCTGCTCTGTCCATGTACTCAGGCTCCGTGCCAGAGCCGAGGATTCAGAGTATCTGTCAGCCATCTGCAGCAGGTAAGGCAGCACATGTGCGGCCATCACAGAGGGCTCTGCAAACACATTGGCCTCGTCCTGCTCATACAGACTGGAACACCTGAAATAGACAGCAATACGAATAATTAAGCAGCACTTAATCACGGTTGCTTTGTTTGTACAAGTGTATTGATTCAGGGAAGTAACATACGCAGACTCCGAGGCCTCTCTCAGCACAGATCTGAGATCAGACTGAGGTAGGTTAAACAGCAGCACCTCCAGTGTGCCAGGAGTATCCCAGCATTGCTCCAGCAGCACGTCAAGCAAAAGTGGCAGTGCCTGGTTGACCTGCATGAGGTAGATTCTCTTTTGGCTTTCTCCTCTTCTCACATGGTGCAGCACTGAGGTAAAGCAGGCCGCCTTCATCCTCACCTGCTGGCTCTGGTCCTGCAGCAAACACAGGCCTGTGTTGATCAACCTAAACCAGAAAGATTCAACATTTTTAATGTCTGCACCATGAGTGTACAACACTTTTTGACTTTCTTCATACCTGCTCATGATGGCAGCGCTGTGTTCTCTCAGGTTAATTAGTGGAGCCACGCACAGAGCTTCGGCACACGCCATCCTGAGCACTTCAGGGGCGTCTGGCAACCGCTGACACTCCAGAACGTTACACAAACGCTGGAACAAGGATATCTTCAGACTGATTAGCACAAAGATGAGAAGAAAGTCAGAGCTGCAGGTCAAAGTGTTCCAAAATAACGAAAAAAGACAATAAAACATATCAAACCTGGAGTCTGGCCACTGGGAGAGCAGCAGACTAGCAGCAGAGAGAGCCTGGGACAGATACTCAGGCCCGCCTCGCTGGTCCTCCAAGTCCCTGAGCAACAAATCCAGACACTCAGGCAGAACTGGCTCCTCCAGTGGGGCTGACTGAGGATGATGTTGGGGTAAAGTAGAATCACCTCTTGCCATTGCTGCTACCAGAGCTGCGAGGTAGGCCCTGCGGTACTCCACACTGTGACTCAACAACGCCTCCCTCAGGTTTGTCTGGAGATAGGGAGCATTAGTACAGCCCTTTAATCTACTTGGCAAATGTGCTTAACCCAACTTCTCTTATTATTCATTACAACTTACAGTACACAGCGCCGTTTCCTCAACAAAATACTAACAACGTTACATTTACCATTATTATGGTAAAACTAAAATTGAAAACAAAGTCCTCTAATCCTGCTAAATAATGTAATAAATGCAAACAAGCATAGTAATTAAATGACTAAGCCAGATGAACAGTAGTCCCTGTCTTTATCTGCTGTCTGTAGATATGCAGTGGCACATCTTATTTAAAGGAAAGTCAATTACGCAGTAAACAGGATATACATAGGAAGGTGCAACTGGGTGGTCTAGATAATGCGACATGCTGGAGTTTATCTAAATGACCCATGTGAACTGCAAGTCTCCCTGAATACAGAACAGCTTATAGACACACCCTTTTTTATGTTAGAAAGAAAAAAGACCTCGAGCCTTAAATGGCATTATATTCAAGCCAATCTTTGCTTGCTCATTTTCCTGTCATTGTGCTCCAAGAAGCTCGTTATGTTGAAAGCTGTTAGACAGGTTTTTTTGGAAAGGCTCTTTTCCTGACACTGAAGTCTGGGAAGCAGATCATGTCTCACCTGCAGCACCCTCTGGATCACCTCTCCCAAGCTGGCCTGCTGCCAACTGCGCTCATCCACCACCCATGTGACCAGTGAGAGTTTCAGATCAGGGGTCACTGCAGAGAAGTTGTCCCAGATTTGACGTGCCCACTTTAGATCTGTACATAGAAAGTGGATGGCTTGTTGGTGGAAGGATGACAACCCAATCTGTGGAGATGAAATCGATAAAGCATTAGAGAAAATATCAGCTGGGGTTTCCTGATAGGTTTGTGCTTAGAAGCCACTGAAAACTACTGAGTGATGGGGTTGTACATGAATGCACTATTTTCTGCCAATAGTTTTATACGGAGGCCCAGAAGGGTCACAGTGGGATTTTGAGTGTACAATTATGGTCAGTCTTCACGTTAATAAACCAAAGTATGAACTCAATGAGCCCCAGTTATCCTTACTTGCTTCTAAGTTTCTAACAGCACTAACAGCACTCTAATCAGCTTTTTACAGTATGCCCTACGTAACACAGAATTGCGTAAAATGACGGTACCAGACAAGATGCAGATAATGTGTATGTGCGTGTTACTCGGGAACATCAACAAGGTCGAGGTCTTATCGTTACCTCCAGGCACTCTGGAGCCTCCCAACATAAATTTGCCAAGTGTGAAGGGCTCTCAGATCACATCGAAGTATAAATTAGACATTGATTCATATGCATACATTTCTAACACAAACTTTTAGTCATCAATATTCAATGTTCTTGCACAGCAGGCAAGTCTGAGACAGTGTGCCTTCTCTCAGACAAAGCTTCGTCAAAGATTGTCTCCGGGCTCCCTTTAATTTACTTGCTTAGTGTCACTGGACACCTAAGGGATCATGATTGTGTTATTTGATCCCATAGACTCTTAAGGGTAATAGCCTAACATTGCTGTTTGACGTGTCAGAATACACCAAATGCATAAAAAAAAGATAATCTTTATTAGTTTCTAACTCTGGGAAAAGGAGAATATCTCTTTATCCAAATCATACATATTTAAACTATTTTATGCAATCTGCCTTTGATAACCAATGTGACATTTGTTGATGTGAAAGCCTCTGTTCTAGAGAAACTATTGCAGTTAAAGTTCAGGAGAGGACATTTATTAATCACCAGTTTAAAGCTCTTTAAAACTCAGCTATTCTGCTGCCGTGCATGAACCATCAGCTCTGTGTGGATGTAGTCTGATTTGACAGCCACGAAATGTTGTCATATTTTGTTTCAGATGTTGCTAAATCCTGATTGTTGCACTGAAACACATGACATTACGACAAAACCGCAGACAGAAATGTCTGAGGGGAAATACTATACTTGCCTATGGTAAAATGCAGACTGAGAAAATACGTTTTCAGGGTCTTTAAGACACGTAACGTAAACGCAACATCCACAGTTCGATTCCAGGCTGGTAACTTTGCTGCATGTCAACTTTCTCCTCATGTTTCCCACCTATCTACAGTATACTCTATGAATAAAAGGCTAATATGCTCCCATATTTTTAATTTATGGGTGCGTCAATGTGTGCGCCACACACCTGAAGCTCTTGTTGAGGTGCTTGGAGATCGTGCATGAGTGTGTCACTGAGCTTTGACAGGTAAGTCTCACAGCAGAATCTTCTCAGTGAGTCCGCCACGCCGAGGTAAGCCGCTCTGACTAGGGGGCAGCGCTGAGCTTCAGTCGCCAGCCACAGCGAGGCATCCACCCTGCTCAACACCTCAAAGAGGTCAGATGAAGGGGCACTGGGAATGGAAACACAGCGGGGTTTCAAAGCCTGACGGTGTGTGCGATGAATGAATGAACAGCTCTTTTAAGTCTCACCTGACTGTGCAGAGAGCTCTCTCTAAGACTGCTTTGATCTGCAGCAGCTGTCCATGGAGCCGGTTGTGACAGCAGCACTCCCGTGGACTGGGCAAGTGAGTAGACAGTTTGATGAGGATGTTCATGTACTCGGAGGGGGGAGTCATGGCAACCAAAGCCTTTGACGCCATCACTCTGACGCTGTAAATGGGACTGGCAGACAGCTCGAGTAAAGGAGGCAGGAAGTCTGACAAAGTTCTGGCAGAGGAAACCAAATAAGACATTCAATTAGATTCATTTCGGAGATTCATAAATGTACAAAACTGAATAGTTCAGTTCTTTTTGCAGTCTTGCCAAGAGTTAGACGAGACGATTGACACCATTCTCACGTTTGTCCGTTCAATATAAAGCCGTCTGCAGTAGTTTGTTAACTTGGCTTAGCATAAAGATTAAAAACAGGGGGAAACAGCACGCCTGACTCGGTCCAAAGGTAACAAAATCTTCCTGGCAGCACCTCACTCAGCAAAGCTCACTAATTAATGTTTGCGTACAAAATCAGTGCCTGTTTCCAGTCATGTTCTAGTCAGTTGTGCTGACTGGCTGCCAGATCCAGCCCCATATTTACTGTACAGACAAGATAGAGGTATCAGTCCTCTTATCTAACTCTTGGCCAGGAAGAGAATAAGTGTTGAAACAGTGATCCTCCACGCCATTAAGGTCAAATATTTGTAATCAAACACAAAAACAGCTTGTTCCTTCTTCACTTGTAAATATGAGCAAACTATTATTGAATCCACTGATCTGGCATTAGTTTAGAATAAAAACCTACATAATGAAAGAAAACCACAGCTATCAATGAATCATAATAGTTAACCTAACCAAACTGTCACTGTCTAGTGATAAATAAACAGTATTCACTCTGTTGAGTCTTGGACACCAGGCTGGAGTTGGGCCAACAGAGTGAGGACAGGGTAGAGCGAGGGTTGGAGGTGTAACTTGGCCTCATTAGATGGACCCTGGAGGTCTTGTGCTGCCCCTCTTAGCTCGCCCAGGAGGAAGGGCTGAAGCGCAGGGTAGTGGAAGAAGAAAGCAAGGGGGGACATGCCATGCTGGGTGGGGCCACCGTCTTCACTGCTGGGCCGCTGACCGAGCATTCGCGAGCACAGAGAACCTGCAAACAGATTTTAATTACTGTAGTCGTTACCTATACCTGTTACAAATCCAGACCACATTGAAGTTCTAAATGTGCCGGTGTCTTACTGTAAAGCTGCAGAGCTGCGTTCCTCATGGCCCAGCATGGAGAACTGAGCAGAGTGAGTGACAAGATGGCTACAGCAGGAGCAAACTGAAGGACAGCTGCTCCCAAACCTGAACCACGCACCAAGGCCTGCAGAGTGTGAACCGCACACACCTGTAATGGAAAGAAGAACATGTGACCATGTCTGTTTTTGTGCCTGCTAAAGACTTATACGCTCCTTCTTGTGGCGGTCTCTACAAACCTGTGGCAGGTCCAGTGTTTGGTCCCAGTTCTCAGGTAGAGGAGTTTTGGCAGTCTCCAGTAAGGTTTGCATACTTTTGGCTAACAGTGGTTTTGCTTTACTGGCCTCCCCTGCTGCCAAGACACAGAGGATGAGCATAGGTAACCCTGCAGCCCGCCGGGTTACAGATGTGGAACGAGGGGACTGAACAACCTGCAAACCCTAGAAAGAGATAGGACAGGAAGTATGTAAAACAGCAATCTAGCATCACATTCATTTATTAATACAATCAACACTCACTTGTTTCAGCATGTGGGCTGGGATATCTCTAAGCTCTGCTTCACTGCTGCTCAACAGAGAGGCGCAGAACTTAGTAAAGCCAATACAGCATCCCTCAACTGCCCCCTGGTGGAGAAGGAAAACATGTTTTTCAGACAAGAACATGCTGAGGTGATTCAGATTTAATGGCTCTAAATGGATTCATAAAAACGTACCCAGTGGCGACATTTAAGAAGAATATTCTTGAAGACTTTTGATGCTCTCGTTAGATCCTCTTTTGTTAAAAGGCACTTGTTGGGTTTAGATTCGCTGAGAATTTTTTCCACCAGAGAGCCTAAAAAGATTCCTATTTCCTGAAAAGCATGAACATGAAAGCAATTAATATTAAAAGGAAAAACACACAGAGCAAAGATGCTGAGCTAAAATATCTTGTAACGGTGAATCTGGCTCTGTTTTACCTTGAGGGAAACCCAGCAGCAGGTGAGAACGAGGCTGTGTTCTTCAGATAGCAGGACACACTCGTCTCCATCACCTTGACCTCCGTCATACGCTTGGGCTATTAGAGAAGTGATGGCGTTTCCCATATCACAAAAAGAAGGTGGGGCATCTACAACAGAAGAGATTTACTGTCAGCATCAATAAATCTTGGGGATTTGATGTTTCTGCAGGCTGCTCCGTTACCCATTTCAGTGGCACAGGCATCCAGGTCTCCATACAGAACACCCAGCAGCAGCAGAGAGATATTCTCCAGCAGGCTTAGCACATCCGTGGTCAGACTGTGGTCGAGTGTGTCATAGACGCTGCCGTGTGCCTCAAGCAAACACCTCTGAAGGGCACTTAGAACACCTGGGACATAATTCATGACAAAAAATGAAAAAACATTTTCTAAGGCTGAACATCCTTTATGTCAGTGCTGTGATCTCACCATGTATTGGCTTGGTTCTAGCGGCAAGCATCATGTCAGCCTTGGCTGTCAGATAGTGCTCCTCAAGCTCCTTAACCAGGAATTTGATCATGCAGGAGGCCTTGGGGTTACCTCCACTGCTAATAGTAGCTCTACTGTTCAGGCTGCAGTCCTCGTGCTGGTCTTGTGATCTACAGGTAAAACAACAGCTGGCATTTGCATCTAAAGCAGTTCATAAGTCTGAACAAGGGTATATAGCAGACAAGGCTTACTTCTGAAGGAGGACCTTCATCATGAGTGCACCCATCTGAGCCTCCTGCACCCGAGGACTGCACAGAAGCAGCTTGGTTCGCATGAACAGCACTGCAGCGATATCATCAGGAAAACAAGGTGGAAAAAATCTCAACAATAGCCCAGCTGAGAGCTCCCGAATCTGTGGATGAAAAAAAGTTTGTCTATTTTGTAAAACATCATCTTTAATCTTCAATTTGAACTATACTAAGGAAATATGAGGCAAGTTAAGGCAGCTGTACCTCATTTGTAGAATCTTCTAAACAGCTGATGAGGACCAGCTGCTTTGTCCTGCACACGAAATCCCACTGTCCTCTTTGTCTGGCACAGTTAATGAGAGACCCCATGTTTGCTGAAGAAATTATTTCAAGAAGCTCATTAAAACTCCAAAACAAAATAACAATAAAACACAAGATACAATTAGTGACAGAGATTATGCATCGAACTGACCCGGAGGTTGTCCCTTCTTTTTGTCTGGGCTCCATGTGTCTGTGCAGGTCTCCAGCACTGCAGACAGCAACAGCAACGCAGTCTTCTTCCTCTGATAACTGTGTCCTGGTGCCAGATAGCTGTAAGGAAGTTGATCCAACCAATCCACAAACCCTACATGATAAACAGGAAGGTTTTTATGAACAGAAAATAGACAACAAATGGAAAGATTTACAAAAAAAAAAAAAAAGACAAACATTTAAATTCCAAAAATGCAACAAAAACAGCTGTGTCCAAGAGCAGCTGTCAATGATCTCACCTATTCCCTGCTCCAGTAAATCCTGTGCCATCTCTGAGTTGGTGGCATCTCCTTTCTTTTTACCTTTATGTCTGACATGTGCCAAGCAGCCGTCTCTGATACGAACCAGAAACTTCTTCACTCCCGCCTGAAGATGCTGGCGGAAAGGAGAGGACTCACAATTTAAGTTCTGAGGAATAAACTTCCTCATTATTGACATCTCCTCTGTAGTTGGAGTGTCTTTGGTCTTTGGGCTGCAGCAGAGGAGGTTGAGAGCAGCCAGACGGACTTTGTCATCTGCAGATCCTAGGGCTAGTTGCAGGGTTTCAAGGGCGGAACTTCCCTGCAGAGCCCATGGAGAGCCTCCAGTCAGGGCTCGATAGGAGCTCATGATGCAGGCCCAGGCGTGGAGGTGGCCGGGGGCGAATGGGTCCAGAAAGGCCAGCAGAGGATCCACGGCAGAGGGGAAGACTTGAAAGGTGCAGGGTAATAAGTGTGTTGAGCTGTTGTTCTGTAGAAGAGTCACATCAGACGTCAGTGCCTCATGAAGGACAGGCTGCCAACGCTTCGCCCACTGATTGGCCAGATCCAGCTCGGTTTGTAAAGCAGACTTTTGTGAGCCGCCACATAGCTCTCGTCTCTGCTGCTGGATCAGACACTTGTAAAGCTCCGACGCACAGGGTGACAAGTGATTGGTCGACAAGCACTTCAGGAGATGACTGGGTATTTCAACATATTGATCGAGCACCTGATCGATTAAAGAAACATGCATCAAAGTCAACATGACCACGTCTGACTACATTATAACATTATTAGCTCTGTAATAACCATTAATCCTCACCATGTCAGTACCCAGATACGGCAGTAGTGCACAAAGGCGGTGATATCTGGCTTTGGCTTCCCAAGGTAGTTTGATTATTCGCTGAAGTAGAGTACAGTAAAGAATCTTCTTTGTGTCACAAAACTGCTCACAGTCCATTTTATAGATGTCCAGCAGCAGACTAAAGGCACTGCGCACAAATTCGGACACACCTTCAACCTGCCGCAGCACAGAAATGTGTCGATGAACAGTCCTTACACATGTTGGTAGCACTATTTGGATAGTCTACCTACAGATTTGAGAGTTTATAGACCATTTGTGACATTTCAACAGTATAAAAACACAACAAAAAATTGTCAATTAATCCAGTTTTTCAGGTTTTTAGTTGGATTGTGAAGTTAATTTGACTCACTGGACTTTCTGCATTGGTCCAGATAATGTGAATGAGCTCTTGCTGCAGGCTGCCATCGTCAGGCAGAAGGCGAACGCCTGTCATCTTCCAGATATCAGCCAGGCTTTCTTTAACTTTCTTCAGCCACAGTGTGAATACTGCAACATCGTGTCATATTTCAACAGTTGACATCACAACTTAAGCACGTGACTGAAACGACCTGGACATAACTCACCTTCAAAGGCAAAGTAGTGACAATCCAGCTTCTCCTCACACAAAGCACAGACCAGAGGAAACAAACCTTTCAGCAGTAAACACGTCTGAAAAGAAGGACACGGTCATGAAAGCAAGCAAAACTAAAGTAAAATGTGTTTTTGAGATGAGCTTTAACTGGATTTACTTGTGTGGCATCCACGTGTGAACTCAGCAAGATGTGAGGTCGACAGCAGGTCAGGAGGCCCCTGCTCACAGCCACCCTGTCCACGCCGTCCTTCCCTGTAGGGCTGCACTGTACCTGGAGAGCACCGACAGTCAGCAGCCAAGGTTCTGAGGAATAGAAATGAGTTATTCTGGTAGAAAATCTCTAGGCAAGTCGTAGACATGGCACAGCAGAGAAAGAAACCAGCAGTGTTGGTGTTTACCTACCTGAGTGAAAGACCTGTAGCAGACTCCAAGCAGCAGCTTCTCCAGCTCTGCTCTCTGGTGCTGTGTTGATCAGCATGGCCACAGCAGTGCCTGCCAGGAGACGAGTGTCCCTGTTGCAGCACTGCGGACGAAAGACAAAACACAGTAACAACTGAACAGATCTATAACTTTTGAATAAGTGAATCTGAACAGATGAATTCATAACAAACCTGTCCGAGTATTATATCCATGAGAGCCTGCAGGATCTTCTGCACTGCTGGTTGCCCATGCTCTGTGCCCCACACCAGAGGAGCCACTTCACTGGACAACAGCTGAAATATCTGCAAACACACCTGCAGAGATCACAGTTTTTTTTTTTTAGATCAGTAACAAATGTCACACAACAAGTCTGCCATAAACTGATTCATGAAGCACGCAGGCCTTCGTGTACCTTGACAGCAGTGTAACACAGCGGCCCATCTCTGAGGGATTCTTGTTGCAATACGACGGGGAATAACTCGGACACTTTACTCAGCAGGGACAGGGATGACTCTCGCCACACCTCATGACCAACAGCGCTGTCTTCCAGGAACATACAGGCTGAAGAAGGCACAAAAATTGTTAAATATTAAAACGTACATATTGTAATAACAAATCATCAGCCAGCACCAACCTCTCTGCAGATCCTCATGAGACAAGACCTGAAAAGAACACATTGTAAAAAGTTATCTGCTGTGTCTTTATGCAAATATATGACAAATACAAGTGAAGTGAAAGCTCCGTACCTGCTCAGTTTGGACTATGCCGTGTAAACACAGCTGGGTTTCTCTAAAAACCAATTGGTGGTCCAGCTTTGCCAGATGTTGCAGCATCTGTCAGGACAATACAAAGTTTTTAATGAGGTTGCATTTTAGTTTTAAGCGTTGTACAGTGAACAGACATGCTTGTAGGCCTGACCTGGTCCACTTTACGACAGGCTGTGGAGATGTTGACCATCTGCAGCTGCATGGAGATGAGGAGCCTGACAAGAAGCAGGAGGTGGCTCTCCTCTAAGACATGAAGCTGTGTCTCTGGGATCTGTCTCAACAGCTGGACAGCCTCCTCTAAGCAGCGCTCTTTGCTTCTTTTCACACTACTCCTGTTCATGTATGCATAATTATTCAGTCATTAACACACCTCATTAAACAAACACAGTGCTGTTCTCAAAGTTGGAGGTACCAACCTGGAGGATTCAGACAGTTTATCAATAAAGAGCCTGACAGTTTCAGCTGCTCCACGCTCTGTGATCACACACTCTCTCAGACTAGTCATCAGGTCTTCAAACGTCAACATTGTTTCATTAACACTGCACACACCTCTGATGTTGTCAGACACACTGGCAGCACGATGGCAGCTGACCACGTGACACGGCTCTCCTTCTACTCCGGTGAGTGTGTTTGATTTTGTCTCCGCGTCGGCCGGTTAAAGCAAACACATAGGTAAACCCCATACCGCCCAACGTTCCCCTTCTTCTTTTCCGTTTAATAGCGGTTCAGGGCGAGGATTGAAGCGCACTACCGCCAACTACTGACAAGCTGAGGGAAGGACAGGGGTGTTAAACTCAACTCAGCCCAGTTTGATCTCAAGTGGGCCGTATAATAATAATAATAATAATAATAATAATAATAATAAT